>NC_064626.1:738577065-738880096 GCF_023864275.1 Schistocerca cancellata
CGTTCCTTTTTGTAACACCCTGTATATAGTGAGGTTACAGTGAAGATCCCTAGCTCTTTAAATAAGTGTCTGCAGGATGATCTTGGATGAGCTCCAGCAATTATTCTGAATACACGCTTTTGTGCAATGAACACTCTTTTACTCAATGATGAGTTACTCCAGAATATGATGCCATACGAAAGGAGAGAAGAAAGTAGGCGTGGTAAGCTAATTTACTGAGATGTTTATCGCCAAAATTTTCAATGACCCTAATAGCATACTTATTAATGGCGTCATTCCATTTACTGTGTGGCATTGTATATTCTGTGTTTGTCAAAGTTTAATGGGAGCGGTGTAGCCGCGCGGTCTGGAGCGCCTTGTCACGGCCCACGCGGCTCCCCCCGTCGGACGTTCGAGTCCTCGCTCGGGCATGGGTGTGTGTGTTGTCCTTAGCGTAAGTTAGTAAGTTAGTTTAAGTTAGATTAAATAGTGCATAAACTTACGGACCGATGACCTCAGCAGTTTGGTCCCATAGGACCTTACCACAAATTTCCAGATTTTCCACACAATCAGCCTGGCCGGCACACAGGCCCTCGTCGTTCATTCGGCGGGCGAATCCGATCCGGGCCGGTGCACCTCCCCGTACCGGAAGTGGCTCCTTAACGTGCACGGATATCCGGGCGGCTTCCTTCACACTATCTCACATGTCTTCAGAGCCCTCCTCTGCTTTGGTTTAGGACAGCTCCAGTTTTCTGTGCACGCAACCGGACATTAATTTAGATTCAGTCTGCGAACTCAGCCATTCATCTTATTCACTGTAACAATGAAATGGAAAACAATTTGCTTCAGTTCAAGGAACTAGTGAATTAAAAAATATACAGAATAATGTACAGATTAAATTCAACAAACTGAGTACTCACGTCAGTTCCTTAGCTAGGTATTTGATCACAGAATTGTTTAAGTTTTTGTATATCCAAATTTCACCTCACATTCTGACAACTCCCTAAAGACGCTCATTGTAATTTTACGCAGTACATTACATACACAATGTGTTCATTTAACATGATCACATTTATTCAGGTAGTGACTGTGCTAACCACCCACACACCCAAAATCAACTACTGCCTATTCTTCAGTGTAGAAAACAAATTTAACATCCACATTAGACAGTATCCCCATCCCACCCAAACATCATCGATCACCACAAATTTCATATTCTACCCTTACCTAACAGGGTGTTCATTGTAACTGAAGACATTGACAAATCTCGAAAAGTACACACCGGATCAAAAGAAAAGTTAATAATTCCAATTTCTTTGCCTCTGAGGGTGGCTTCCAATGATACCTCTCTCGACACTCCACCCCATCCCTTGCGTGGGTGGGTGGGGGTCACGGAGTGGCGGCAACTTTGAAATTTTCGGTGGGAACCCTCACTTTATATTGCAGATTGCGATTTTATGGCAAAATCGACATAGTTTTGACTGAAACATTTCCTTCGCTTCGCCACGGATGGCGCTGTAATCGGAGGAATAGAAATAGGTACACAATCGTAATTTACGACGTGCTACTCAGTGGCTTTTGAATATCCAATGGCACGTGCAACCTCACCTCCATGCTGAGAAAGTAGTACAAGCCAATATTTCATAACTTGTAATTGGAAACCCCATTCGCACGTTGTATTCCTTCGACATATCGAACTGGGGATTACTGGAAGCACCACCGTGTCCGTGGCTCGAGGCGAACGCTAGTCTACTTTTTCAACTAGAATAAGTGTTCAAACGCAGTACCTGCAACTTCAACACACTTAGTGTTCCGTTTTCCAAATGACCGTACATAGGACAGAAACATATCTGCGGGAATGTCAGCACAGGCATTTCTGATGCGCCTGTTAGCACTTGCTGGTACACCCTGTCTTTTGAATATTCCCACACAAAAAAAAAAAATCCGACAACGTCAAATCCGGCGACGTAGCATGCCAATTAACAGCGCCACCTCCGCCGATATACCGAGCAGTGTAAACACGGTCTAGTACTTCCTGTCCAATTGCGTAATGCGCTGGGAAACCGTCACGCTCAAACCAAATACGTTGTTGAACGTCCAGGGCAACATCCTGCAGCAGTAAGGGTAGTTCTCGTTCCAAAAACGTTCGACATTTGCGCCCATTCAATGTGCCGTCGATAAAATACGGGCCAATAAGTTTGTTCCCCATGATGCCAGATCATACTTTAACCGACCAAGAACGTTGATGATCAGCTTGCCGCAACCAGTAAAGACTGACTGCACTCCGGTAATGCAAACTATGCCGGTGAACGCTAATATAGTTTGTGATTGTAGACTTATCGGAAAATAGTACTTCGGCAAACAACGTGAGAGTCGAAACTTCCTGGCAGATAAAACTGTGTGCTGGACCGAGACTCGAACTCGGGACCTTTGCCTATCGCGGGCAAGTGCTCTACCAACTGAGCTACCCAAGCACGACTCACGCCCCGTCCTCACAGCTTTACTTCTGCCAATACCTGTAAAGCTGTGAGGAGGGGGCGTGAGTCGTGCTTCGGTAGCTCAGTTGGTAGAGCACTTGCCCTCGGAAGGCAAAGGTCCCGAGTTCGAGTCTCGGTCTAGCACACATTTTTAATCTGCCAGGAAGTTTCAGTTTCAGCAGTGTAATTTCTGGGCGCCATTCCGTGGGGGTGGCGCACTGCTGCTAGTACAGCTATTTTATTAGCTTCTTCTGTAACACATTTGCTTCGTTTGCTTTTGCCGGTCTGTACGCTGCCATCAGATACAACGGCGTTCACAACCTTATAAAACAACGAACGAGAGCGATCTTTCTCTGGAAAACGCTCGCTACACAAGGCAACAGCAGCCTCAGCATTCCTTCTACATTTTCCGTAAATCAGGATATTTCAGTTTTTTCGTCTTTGGTTGCAAAAAAAAAAAAAAAAAAATGGTTCAAATGGCCCTGAGCACTATGGGACATAACTTCTGTGGTCATCAGTCCCCTAGATCTTAGAACTACTTAAACCCAACTAAACTACGGACATCACACACATCCATGCCCAAGGCAGGATTCGAACCTGCGACCGTAGCGGTCGCGCGGTTCCAGCCTGTAGCGCTTAGAACCGCTCGGCCACTCTGGCCGGCTTGGTTGCAACACTCATCGTCCATTTGCACCTCTGTTCTGCAAATTGTAGGTAGGAGTACAGGCAATACACACTGGACGAGTACAGCGTTGTTAGTGCTGCTGCCTGTTCTATGTCTGCACTATACATGAGCTCCGGCCGCAGTGTACTACCTATTATGATACGTCACAGTTTGCTACACGGTGGCGCGTAGTCCCCCGTTCGACATGTCAGAGAAATACAACTTTTCGAATGGGGTTTCCAATTAGAAGTTATGAGATACTGGCCTACCCTACCCTCGCAGCATCATTGAATATTCAATGGCCATTGAGTAGCATGTCATAAACTACAATTGCGTACCGATTTCTATTCCTCCGATTACAGCGCCTTGTGTGGCGAAGCGAAGAAAATGCTTCAGACAGAACGTATGTAGATTTTGCCTTAGAATCGTAATCTGCAATAAAAAAACCGGGATTCCCACTGAAGATGGCCGGCCGCGGTGGTCTAGCGGTTCTGGCGCTGCAGTCCGGAACCGCGGGACTGCTACGGTCGCAGGTTCGAATCCTGCCTCGGGCATGGGTGTGTGTGCTGTCCTTAGGTTAGTTAGGTTTAAGTAGTTCTAAGTTCTAGGGGACTTATGACCTAAGATGTTGAGTCCCATAGTGCTCAGAGCCATTTGAACCAACCCACTGAAGATTTCAAAGTTCCCCGCCAACATCGCACAGGGTGGGGTGTCGCATCGAGTGTGGTATCGTTGGATCTCCCCCTCCGAGACAGAAAAATCGGAATTATAACTTTTTTGATCCTATGTGCAGTTTTCGAGATATTTCTGTGTATTCAATGACAAAGGACACCCATATTGTGGAAGGCGACCGCTGTTTCAGTACCAGGCAGTTGGCGCGCTAGTACAGGATAAGCCAGACGACCGTGTGCAAAACTCTCCATGACATTTGTTACTACACTTACAGCGTGTGCAGGGCTTACTAGCGGCAGGCCTTGCACATCGGGAGCAGCTTTGTCACTGCTTTCTTCACCAGGCAACCACGATTCCGGGATCTGTGTCATCCATCCTATTCACAGATGAGACCAGCTTCACGAGAACTGGTATCTTCAACTTTCATAACAGTCATCTGTGGGATAACATGCAGAACCTCTATGGTATGGTGACAGCGAATCATCCATCACCTTCGGTGCAGCCGGAATGTGTGGGCCGGTATAATTGGCGATAGTGTTTTGGGGCCAGTCTTCCACGTCGCTGAACAGACCGGAACTATTGGCATTTCCTTCGGGTGACTTTGCCCCACCTGCTGGGAGAAGTGCCATTGATGATTCGAAGGTTTACGTGACTCCTCCAGCTTCCCTGGTCGATCGATCAGACGATGGGGATCCAGTTGCATGATTTTCTCGTTCACCAGTTCTCAGCCTGTGCTATTTGTGGCTATGGTACCATCTCAAAAATATCGTGTATTCAGAGCCCATTCCAGATGTGGAGAACTGGAGCAGCGTCTTCAAGCTGCCTTTGACACTGCTCGGATGCTGCCTGGTCGACGTGAACGTGTGAAACGTAACATGCGACGGCGCGTACTGCTTGCGTTGAGGCACATGGAAACCATTTTCAGTACACAATGCTCGTAAGTGTGGCTGCATGGTATAGCGCGTATTAGACGCAGTCTCTGTGACAGTATATGGTTAAATAAATTGTCTCTAGCGTGGAAACCATGCATTTCCGGACATAAGTTCATTAGACCTTTTTTTTTTGTTCCGTATTCTCTCATAGCTCAGTCCATAGATTTTGTACACGGTGGAAAAAATCACCCTGTATATATAAGATGTAACACCCCTATTATATCGTGAACGGTTTCAGATATCGAAACGCAATTTTCGGCAAATGCTGGAGCGTCGAAGGGCACTTATGTTTTTGTTTCGCTAATTTTTTGAGCGCTGGTATCAACTGAGATATGTTCACGTTGAAAACTGTCGGAAAAAATTTCGAGAATATCGTAGATCGTAGAATATGAGAGCACGGTGGCCGGAAACGGAATTTGCGTTGCTAACAGTGCGAAGCAGGCGTGTCGGACCATGTGTAGTAGCATACCGTGAGGTAGTCCTGCCCTCCGTGGATAAAGCTTTATTTCCCTTTGAACCAACTTACGACCTAGGTGTAAGTTCACCTACGAATGTTTGATATGGCAATACGAGATAGACTAGAATCTAGCGTATCGCAAAGCGTTTAGGAAAACAATTTCACATTTGTGTTTTCACCCGGATGTAAGTGAGCAGAAACAGAGAAATCAACAGTTCATTCTTCAAAAATAAAGAGGTCTTATTAGCCGCAAAAAGCAACTGTCGTATTAAATATCTAAATTGTAGAATGAAGATCCAACTGTCTCTACTTACACTCCTCTAAATTATATCATATGGGATACATTCGTTGAACTAAACATTTTACTAAACGTATTTTTGTAACTACGTGTACACCGCAAAATAAATATTCTCCTTATCGAAACGTCTTCTTATCGAAACGTTCATGCTGAACGTGAAAGCGTAATGACAGTGTTACCAACAACGTGCAATAAACGCTGTCGATTAATTTCACACTGCATTGAAGTTTCGTACCCCCGTAAATGAAACAAACAGTTTACTAACAATGATTTGGTAACCACCCAAATCACGTAACATAAATTTTGTCTTTCAGAAAAATTAAATTATACTTTATTTAAGCATGTGTGTTGAACATGGACTGAAATCTAGAAGAAACGACAGAATGTTCGTCAGAAAGTGAACGCTTGATATGAAGAAAGGTCTCACAATGTAATTTCCTATGATGCCGCACCATACGTTTACGCTTCACGGCCGTTGATGTTGCTCCTGACGAAGTCTCCCAGTCTCTCTAATTGCAGGCATTTATCTCCACTTTCCTCACTATGGTATTATGTCCTTCCTGTAATTTCTTTATTTCTTAATTATTTCGTGTATAACTTCCGTTTCCTGCATGAGCATCCCTAGCCTTACCTGCTTGACATTCTCTAAAAGTTTCCTTGACGTACGTTTTCTTGATCTTAATCTCCTTGGTTTCTCAGAACCAACTGCCTTCGCTGAATCAAAATGGTTCAAATCGCTCTGAGCACTATGAGACTTAACTGCTGAGGTCATCAGTCCCCTAGAACTAAGAACTACTTAAACCTAACTAACCTAAGGACATCACACACATCCATGCCCGAGGCAGGATTCGAACCTTTGACCGCAGCGGTCGCGCGGTTCTAGACTGAAGCGCCTAGAACCGCTCGGCCACCCCGGCAGGCTGCTGAATCAACATTTGCCCTTCTTACATTAGTGGCTAGCCCAGACTTCACTAAAGAAATTGAAATTTCCGTTTCATCATCTGTCAGCCTTACCAGAAAGATTACTAAGTATACCTCATCCCTAAATCTTCCACCAACACTATTGTCTCCAATGTCCACAGCCTGAACCTGTATTCAATAAAAATACCGTCATCATTAAAAAACAAGGTGAAAAAATTAGAATTGTGTTTTTTACAACGGAAGAAATATTCTTAAGAAGTGAAACCCATAACACGTCATTAACACCGCAATGCACGTAAGAAACTGTACCACTCAAATTATGATACAATCAGTCTGAGTAACTTTGTACTAAATTTTACCATTTTTTGAAAATATTGCCCACAATACAAATTACACGTCGCAACGTTGTAACATTCTACGTCTACACTTATTCAGTACATGGAAAAGTGAAAATGTATACTAACTGTGCCCGATTAGGGAAAAGTTTCAGTTTTAGAGTTGGTACAAAATTACGCTACTGTCATTCAGGATAGCTATTGGCCAGTCTAAAAAAACAGGGAATTTTCCTATTTAAGATGCTGTGGGAAAATTTGCAGCGCGCCAGATGGAAATCAGGTGTTAATAAGAAGTAAAAAGAAACAGTATTAATTCAGTACTGCGGGTTTACTTTGAAATATCGAGATATTGATCTTACATTGTTCAAGTTAAATCACTGTCGCCAGAAGCTCAGTTCCCAGCCAACGCAATTAAATGATAATCACAAACCTAAGAGCTTGTAGGAAGTTAGAAGGACAACTGAAATACTAACTAGCACTCTCAGAGGTAATAAAACTGTTACTTTTAGTAGAAAATAATGAAGGTAGGTGGAGCACGAGTCATTTGAAACAAAAGTCGTACAAAGGTACTCTGAGTGGTAGAAAGTTTCCCTGATTGACTACATAATCATACATCTTGGTTGGTGCAAACAAATTCTAAGATATTTTTAAAATTTTCACATTCGTAACATTTATGACTCTAGCATCCATGGTTGCTTTAGTGTCATACAAGCATCTTACGTGTTAGAGCAGTCAACTAATGTCATAAAAAATGATTGATCAGTGTATGCGATCAAGGAAAGTTGCCTCACGTAGCCCTGCAGACGGCACTACAGTTCGGTAACGTACTGCTTTTAGCTTTTGTTGAACCAGAGGTGACTGGTCCCGGCGGAGGTTCGAGTCCTCCCTCGGGCATAGGTGTGTGTGTGTGTGTGTGTGTGTGTGTGTGTGTGTGTGTGTGTTTGTCCTTAGGATAATGTAGGCTAAGTAGTGTGTAAGCTTAGGGACTGATGACCTTAGCAATTAAGTCCCATAAGATTTCACACACATTTGAATTTTTTTTTTTTTTTAAACCAGAGGTGAATACTGCGACTTGATGGTCTAATGAGGTGTGGCTTGCGCGCGGCTCAAAAACCTATAACTTCAGTTATGTTTATTAATTAAACGAGATATCGAATAAGAATTTACAAAATGGTAAAAAAATCTCTCTTCAATAAACTCATTAGACTAAACTTGTTAAAACAATTTATCGATAACATACGTAAAATAGGAAAACGATTCAATAGCTGAATCACTTCCGTCATGGTCGAGTAGTCATGAACAAAGCCCCAGAAAATGATCTCCACCTGCAATACGAGTCGGACTGCATGCCTTGAGCCGGCCACGGTGGCCGAGCGGTTCTAGGCGCTGCAGTCTGAAACTGCGCTGCTGCTACGGTCGCAGGTTCGAATCCTGCCTCGAGCATGGATGTGTGTGATGTCCTTACGTTAGTTAGGTTTAAGTAGTTCTAAGTCCTAGGGGACTGATGACCTCAGATGTCAAGTCCCATAGTGCTCAGAGCCATTTGAACTACGCCCAGAGATAAAACCTGCCTTGGTAACAATCACTTTCTGATCAGAGTTCTTTTAAGCTAACTTTTATTTGACCAAATGTCTGCATAATTGGGCCTCAGTCTACAGTGCTAACAGTGATCAACCCAATTATTAGTATCTGACTTGGACAGTGAGCTGGCATCAGTTAATTCCAGTAAGATGGATGTAGACGAACTATGGCAAAGTTTGAGCAGATTGTAAATCGTGGTCTGGAGAGTTATTTGTCTAGTAAGGGCATAAAAGATGGAAAAGATCCACAACGGTTAATAACGAAATTCGGAGGATGCCAAGGAAGCAGAAGCTGTTGCACTCTCGGTTCCGAAGGGAACGCACATATCATGACGAGCGGAAGGTAGCAGAGATCCGGGCGTCTGTGAAAAGATCTATGCAGGACGCGTACAACTACCACCGCCACACCTAACCAAATATCTGGCAGGGAAGCCGAGCAAATTCTGATTTTATGTAAAATCGCTAAGGGGTTCGAAGGCTTGCACTGAGCCCATTGCTGATCAGTCTGGTGTTGCAGCTGACGACAGCAAAGCGAAAACCGAAGTTTTAAATTTCACCGCCAAGATATGCTCACACACGAGAATGGCAGAAACATACCGTCATCTGACCATCGGACACCCTCCCGTATGGACGACAGTAAACAGCATCTCCGGCATAGAGAAACGTGAAAGTTTGTTAGAGCATTCCTTGACACCATGTGTAAATAAAGATTTAGTCATATCACTCGTGTTCTTTCTAAGTTGTTTTGCATTATAAGGTTCTAAACAGGGTACTAGTAGTAATAGACAGCCTGGGTGGCTGAGTAGTGGGACAAGGCTATCATGTACAACAACGTGGGAATTATATCAAACTATTAGAAGTAGTCACAATCGAGCTACAGTAACCCATTACAAACAGTACTTTAAGGCTTACAAATGATAGGGCGCAGCAATCAGTCGTTCTTTTTCAAAGTTTTATTTGGCATATCTAGATTTCGGCTAGTGCCTTGCCATTATCAATGCAATGTTTCATAGCATCAATGCATGTGAGTTACCTGTTTTCCGAGCGATTGTCAGAGTTCTTTCAAAACTACCTCTTGGTAGAAGAACGAAGAAGGAAGCTCATGAAAACGTCTTTATGCTGACACTTGAGTATTGCTCGAAAGTGTGGGGCCCTTGCTACAAAGGACTGATGGAGACAAAGAGAAGATTGGGAAAACAGCAGCGTCTCGTCGTAACTTCATTTAGTAAAAATGGAAGCATCCCAGAGATGCCCATAAAACTGCAGTGGCAGTCGTTACAAAGGAGGTGTTATACATAAGAGTGTGTGATTTACTGTCGAAATTCTGAGAGTATACCTTCCTAGGCTAGTCAATCAAAAACAGAACTAGAACAGAAAAGGGGACCCTCCTCTTTACATCATAGAATGTTTTGTGAGGTAAATGATTTCACAGTATTTTGAATAGGTTCCAACCCGAAGCGGCTTCCATTAACTTTGAGAGATCTGATGTTAATTCGCTTTATTTTTGAGGTTTAAGATGGTAACAGTTCTATTCTTTGTGCGTGATAAGGAATGTAAGAGTGCCTCGTTGCTACTTTACGCCAGAAACTGGTGGAGGACATCAGCCGCGAACTTCGTAGGCACATATTATATTTCATAACAACTTTGTGAAATAATCCCATGAAAGACGCTTTATTGTGCTGAGGTACTTTCATCATACCTTTTATTAATCTTACAGCGTGATCCTAGCTCATATAAAATATTTCTCAAGAACTTTGGCTGTGTAATAAGATCCTTTGAGCATTTAAAGGGAAACCGGTCAAGTCCGTGGCTATTCTGTGATAAATATTGTTGTGGCGTAACAAGACAGCCACGCCACTCGGAAGTAGCCGAAATGCACGCGTTAAATTCAAGCAGGCTTGCTTAGGTCTGAAACAGGATACGTAATGAATGCTATAAAGAAAAGTACGTAGCTGCTGGAATACTTAACTTTAATCCATCATTTGTATACAGCATTCTTGATGATACAAGTGAGACTCTCTCTAGATATGGTTAATGGTGCCTTGCTAGGTCGTAGCCATGGACTTAGCTGAAGGCTATTGTAACTGTCTCTCGGCAAATGAGAGAAAGGCTTCGTCAGTGTAGTCGCTAGCAAAGTCGTCGTAAAACTGGGGCGAGTGCTAGTAAGTCTCTCTAGACCTGCCGTGTGGTGGCGCTCGGTCTGCAATTACTGACAGTGGCGACACGCAGGTCCGACATGTACTAATGGACCGCGGCCGATTTAAAGCTACCACCTAGCAAGTGTGGTGTCTGGCGGTGACACCACAAATATATCCTTTCCTGATGAGCTTCCTACGAGCATAAGCGATTAGTGTATTTGCACTGTAAAAACCATAGTGGGTCACGAGGAAGTTGATATGTTGTCTGAGCGAAGTATTTGCCTGATTTGCGGTCGAAAGTAACTGCTTGTGAAGCATACGTGGTGTCAGTGTCGGGCGGAGCCTGGGCGAACGAGTCGAGGCCGGCCGCAGCTACCGAGTTAGCTGCGCGCCCACAATTGCACAGCAAACTGCCGCCTGCCCGCCTCGCCTCACCTGACTTGCTAAGCTGCCTGCAGGCGAGAGGGACCCCCGTCTGTCTCGCTTGTTGACTGTTTCGGGCCCTTGAAAGCACCCAGTCGCCACTAGAGACCGCACTGCCTTTTGCATAAATACACGCGCGTAAGAAAAAGAATTTTGGTCTGAGGGTCACATGAAACTGACTTACAAAAATAGTATTGTGAAAACTCTTTAAGCTTTTCAAGCAAAACAAACTTCCTTGACATTCTGTATCTTTATTCTTCATGTTTGCGTAGAGCGTGCGTGAGAAATCGTTCCCTAGTTTTAAATGTCCGTAAGTTTTAGATTTATTAATGGACGTTGTCGTGCTTTGTTACAGGAACTCTGAAAATGTGTAGACCGCCCGTAGCACCTTTTTACGGCGACTTCATAAGAGCGCGCTCAGGTCGCTTCGAGGTTTGCAGCCGGCCGGGGTGGCCGAGCGGCTCTATGCGCTACAGTCTGGAACCGCGCGACCGCTACGGTCGCAGGTTCGAATCCTGCCTCGGCATGGATGTGTGTGATGTCCTTAGGTTAGTTACGTTTAATTAGTTCTAAGATCTAGGCGACTGATGACCTCAGAAGTTAAGTCGCATAGTGCTCAGAGCAATTTGAACCAGTTTGAGGTTGGCAGTGTGGCGATCTGCAGCCCTCGTTCAGCGATGGTGGTGGTACGTTCGTGGCCCTCGTGCCACACTTGATGCTAAAACCATTAGGAATTGTCACACCAAGTTAATGACCACTGGGTTAGTTGTGAAAAAAACCAGGAGGAGAAGGCTTTGATGGCGCGATCTCCAGAAACTGTAGCGGCAGTGAGGGACATCTTGATGATGATGATGATGAGAAGAAGAAGGAGGAGGTAAACCGATACGCCAGGCAGCTCGTTAGAGCGGAATCACTAGGCACACGGTGCGTCTTGTGTTAAAGAAGGGCCTGATTTGAAAACCTTGGAAACCCCACTATGTTCAGGAGTTACCGTTGGAGACTTGTGACAAACGGGTGGAATATGGGGTAATTATGCTGCCATGGGGTAACGATTGGCCGAATTTGTTCCAGAAGATCGTTTGGAGTGATGAGTCGGTGTTTCACGTTGGGGGATTCGTCAATCGCCAAAACTATCGTTACGAGGCAGAAACAAATCCAGGAATGTCAACTGAAAGATTACAGTCTGGTGCGGTATGACCGGGGATTGTCCCGTTGGTCCATTCATACTGCGAGTCACCATGAACAGCGGCCGGTGTCGCCAGATGTTGATTGAATATGTGTGGCCACTGATATCACAATGGGATAATGTTGCGCATATCATTTTTCACCAGAGCGGAGCAACACCTCCTTTTGAATGCATCGTTCGTGACTAGCTGGAAGAACACTTTCCACGATGTTGGCTGGGACAGCGAGGACCCCATGAACGGCCTCCGAGAAGTGCCGACGTCACACCTTGTGACTTGTTCTTGTGGGGCTGGGCCGAAGAACTTGCCGCAGTGGCTACACCAGTTCCCGTGAGATCACCCAAGTTAAGCGGTGTCGGGCGTGGTCGGCACTTGGATGGGTGATCATCCAGGCCGCCGTGCGCTGTTGCCATTTTTCGGGGTGCACTCAGCCTCGTGATGCCAATTGAGGAGCTACTCGACCGAATAGTAGCGGCTCCGGTCAAGAATACCATCATAACGACCGGGAGAGCGGTGTGCTGACCCCACGACCCTCTTATCCGCATCCTCAACTGAGGATGACACGGCGGTCGGATGGTCCCGATGGGCCACATGTGGCCTGTAGTCGGAGTGGCGGTTTGAGCCAAAGAAGGTGTGTACTAAACAAACCCACGCCCTCTTAACAAATTAGAAAGGATCACAATTGTCTTCGGAAGTGTACCTGTGACTTTTCTGCAGAAATCAATTGACGACGTACCTATAGGTGTACGTCGTTTGGTCGACAACTCGGGAGTATTTGTGAAACTGCATTGTAGTACGAATATTCGCGTGGTCCTGAGAACCGACTACAGCTTATTCCGTGTGCAAAATAATGATTAATAAAAAAAATTACAGACATTTAAAACTACGAAGCGACTTCTCAGCCACCCTGTATTTGCAGCCCTCTGTCGCTAAAGATCTCCGAACTGTAGCCTCTGATATGGCAGTGTGTAACATAACTGTGTCGGTGCATTACAAACAGCGTGCTGTAATCGAGGTCCGAACTGGAAGGCTTCGTCCACAAATGGAGCACCCTGTTCTTCAGCATGACAACGCCAGACCACACTCGAGCGCCGCAACATCTGCAGCAATCCGACGCCTCGGCTTCGCTGTCATCGATCATCCTCCATACAGTACCGGCTTGGCCCCATCAGATTCTCATCTGTCTCCAGAACGTAAAGAACATTTTCGAGGACTTCACTTTCATAGTGATGAAGCGGTGCAAGCAGAGATTAATTTGTGGTTCCGTCAGCAAAGTCAAACATTCTACAGTGACTGTACCAAAAAACTGGTCTCTCGTTAGAAGAATTGTGTTGATCGCCAAGCTGGCTATGTTGAGAAATAAATATTTAGACATAGAATAAAGATGTAGAATGTTACTCACGTTTGTTTTATTTAATTAGTGTTAAGACTTTTCACATGAAAAATTCGGAGGCATTTCTTTTCAGCTCGCTCTCATAAATATGCATCTGACTATAATAATGTCTAAACGCAACATAATTAATTTATTGTTTTTCTTAACAAAACAGCACACATAAATAACATTTCTAACTGCATAAGACGACCATCATATTTACTCTATTGTACTGTATCTACCCACAGTGCAAATATCCCAGTAGCCCTATTCGGTTACCAGACAAGTTACCTGTGGTCTTTGTTGGTTCAAATGGCTCTGAGCTCTATGGGACTTAACATCTGGGGTCATCAGTCCCCTAGAACTTAGAACTACTTAAACCTAACTAACCTAAGGACATCACACACATCCATGCCCGAGGCAGGATTCGAGCCTGCGACCCTAGAAGTCGCACGGTTCCAGACTGAAGCGCGTAGAACCGCTCTGCCACTTTGGACGGCTGTGGTCTTTATTGCAACAAAAAATTAAAAGAAATCGATGCTGTGCTACGGCTTGTAAACACTAATTCTACAATGGACTAATTTTGTCCTGATCACGTGGGTACTAAACCTTTCGCAACCTCTAGTCCACGTCATCTGGTACAAACTCTCTCGATATAATAGCTTAATATTCAGGCACAAGGTCAGTTTTATTAAGAAAGAAATCTAAGCTCCTGAAATAGACAGCTCGTAACGGACAAGTGCAAAACAGATCTTCAGTACAAATTAACGACCACAAGACGATGAAATTACGAGTGCGCAGTATGCATGCAGCTGAATTTATAGTCGAAATGTTTTAAAATAAAAGCACACGTGTTCATCACATTTCGCACATTGCTCATTCCAGGACAACTCATTCAGGAACAAGATACGTATCTAACCAAAACACGGGAAGCCTATTTTCACGTGAATTCTTCATTCAGAAATCGAATTAACAACAGAAATCACGCTATAGGAAATGTACGACAATAATGTACTACGACACTTCGGCCTCTGACACCTTCCACAAGGACTCACCACGAAGGTCTCGGTTCCCGGGAGTTTAAATTATAATTAAAAACACCTCGAAGCTGACTCAAACAGCCACAACTTCCTATATCATATGATAGAGCATTCTTATCTAGACAGAGCAGCCCGATTTCTGGCCTCATTTATCCATGCATGACACAATAAAGGACTTGGGACTCACTAGCCACCAGGTGGTACGGAAAGCCGGCCGCGGTGGTCTAGCGGTTCTGGCGCTGCAGTCCGGAACCGCGGGACTGCTACGGTCGCAGGTTCGAATCCTGCCTCGGGCATGGATGCGTGTGATGTCCTTAGGTTAGTTAGGTTTAAGTAGTTCTAAGTTCTAGGGGACTTATGACCTAAGATGTTGAGCCCCATAGTGCTCAGAGCCATTTGGTACGGAAAATCTCGAATATACCAAGAGTTTCCTGTCGGAAAAGTTACGAGTACACCACACATTCCAACGGTCACCAATTCCCAGGTACGAAATACGCGGCCGACGAGCGACCAAACTTGCGAATTCTTCCAAAGGAACATGGCGAGAAAACAATCATCTTGGCACGGTAACTTACGAATTATTGCGTGTACGGACACACATAAGACATTGCGAGGCAAAGTATTTATGAAATATACGAGACAGTTAATATTAAAATTGACGTGCTCAGAGCGATGTGGTCTTTGTAGAAATCTGACTCAAAAGATTTTAATCTTTAAGTTCGTCAATTAAATTGAGAAACTGGCCGCAATAATTAAACTAAGAGGAGACATGTAACGACAAATATGAATCTAAAGTTAATTGTCGTTCTCCCGCGCAACGAACGTGTAATCGGCGCGATTTTTGTCATAGGCATCGTCACAGGCGCAAGTGTCTTCATGAGTATCTTCACGACACTGTGTCGGGAGCTTGTCCACCCGTTTCCGTTATGTTCTTCACCAGAGTCGTGCTCAGGTCGACAAGTATTTGACTTACAGAATTCAGCAGACATGGCGCCTCTGCCCAAAGCGGAAACTAGAATACGCTTGAAAAATGAATGTCTGTTTATGAGATATGGAAAGTCCTCCGCTCGCACATGCCAAATATGCCTGCGATTTAAGTTAACATACAGAGTGACCCAAAAGTACGTTCAATAATTCACAAAATAATGAAGGTAGGGAGGTAAAAATTGACACCCGTGGTTGAAATGACGTGGGGTTTTACTGAAACCAAGAAAGTGCACAAAATGACCAACAGAAGGCGCTTCGTATAGTACAATGACAATAATTAGCATAACATTTGATTTTTAGCAACGATGATGATCTTTACAACTGACGTCAACATGTTTGCCGTTATTCATCACCACTAACTGCAGTCGCGGGACAGAGTTGTAAACAGCAGTGTAAAGCATATCAGTAGGTATGGTGAGAACTTGACATCAGATGTTGCCTTTTAGCATCTATAATAAGATCTTTCGAGCGCGGTAAACTTGCGACTTCGGCTAACCCACCATCAGTGATGACATGCATTGTGGCCTGGAGACATAGGGGCTAAGTATGACGGACCTGGAGGCTCAGCACGCGATCCTCACCAAATGATATACGCGGGAGATCACTCACATGTGTAGCAATATGAGGTGGAGATCCGTCCTCCATAAAAGTCGCGCTATCCAGCAGGTGTTTATTACCCACGCTAGGATTTCAGGCGTTCCCCCAAGGTAGTGTTATAGGCCCTTTGCTGTTCCTTATCTATATAAACGATTTGGGAGATAATCTGAGCAGCCGTCTTCTGTTGTTTGCAGATGACGCTGTCGTTTATCGACTAATAAAGTCATCAGAAGATCAAAACAAACTGAAAAACGATTTAGAAAAGATATCTGAATGGTGCGAAAAGTGACAGTTCAACCCAAATAACGAAAAGTGTGAGGTCATCCACATGAGTGCTAAAAGGAATTCGGTAAACTTCGGTTACACGATAAATCAGTCTAATCAAAAAGCCGTAAATTCAACTAAATACCTAGGTATTACAATTACCAACAACTTAAATTGGAAAGAACATATAGAAAATGTTGTGGGGAAGGCTAAGCAAAGAGTGCTTTTTATTGGCTTGACACTTAGAAAATGTAACAGACCTACTAAGGAGAGTGCCTACACTACGCTTGTCCGTCCTCTTTTAGAATACTGCTGCGTGGTGTGGGATCTTTACCAGGTAGGAATGACGGAGTATATCGAAAAAGTTCAAAGAAGGGCAGCACGTTTCGTATTATCGCGAAATATGGGAGAGAGTTTCACAGAGATGACACAGGATTTGGGCTGGAAATCATTAAAAGAAAGGCGTTTTTCGTTGCGAAGGAATCTTCTCACGAAATTCCAATCACCAACTTTCTCCTCCGAATGCGAAAATATTTTGTTGACACCGACCTACATAGGGCGGAACGGTTACCACGATAAAATAAGGGTAATCAGAGCTCGTGCGGAAATATATAGGTGTTCATTCTTTCCGCGCGCTACACGAGACTGGAATAATAGAGAATTGTGAAGGTGGTTCGATGAACCCTCTGCCAGGCACTTAAATGTGATTTGCAGAGTATCCATGTAGATGTAGATGTAGATGAGGATGATTTGATTCCCTGTCTCAATACAGTTCACTTTATACACGATCCCCATGCAGTGCCACTGACATGTTCCTGTCCAGCGCCACCTGCTGGTCAGTTTTAGCACTCGTGTTTGGTTTCAATAAAACCCCATGTCATTTCACGTTCCAGTGTTACAGGGCCAGTCATACATAGCAAGTACCATTCACGAGTAATAGTGTTCAGCTCTACTATAGTCAAACTACAAGAATGTTGCAGTATAAAGCTACACTTCTGAATGTACAAACTGCGAAGTGCACACCACTAGGTACAAAACGAAAGTTCCTATACGTTGTTCATTTTCTGTAGTACTTACATGCATCGGCCTGTCGTGTATTAGCAACTAATATGTAGTCTCAATAGATGTCGTTTGATAACATCAGTACCATACGTTTCCCGTAAATGATCTTTTAAAATGTCATCTATCCTCAAAATATGCTCTCGCAAGTTTCATCTCATACTGTCTAAATTGACATCATAGTTTCAGACCATCGATAGCTGCTCGAGCGTGGAGTAGATCTCAGATATCCGAGGCGCCCTTGAGAATAAGTCGGAGGATATAAGACATTTTCATACGTACATCTCACTTCATAATAGTTTGTAATGTTAAACATGCATATTTAATCTGACTGACTGACTACAGCAGCATGTCCATAATACTGTGCTAAAAAAAATCATGAACACCTGTCTTCATTAATATAGTGTCAGGCTATACTCTTCAAAAATTCTTCGATCGACCCATATATATATATATATATATATATATATATATATATATATATATATATATATTCGGCATGCTTGTTTAGCCGTTGACAGATCACTCTAATTCAGTAACGAATACGGAAAGTGTTTGTTTACCTATGTACATGTTGTCAAGATGTCTTGTGTGAAAACTCGACCTGTGTTTCACATTAAGGTGCTTCCTAAACCCGACGGTTACATTTTCGTTACATTGTAAAGGTACAGGTTCTGGAGCTGCCTTTGTTTTATATTAACGTGCCGACGTACGATCAAATCATCACGTACGAGACTGACTATATGCAAGGTTCGTGCACTAGCGCACAGGAATGTAAATATTCTTGTATCCACTATTCGTCTTCGAATAACGTGTGAAACGAAGAGCCTGACACGGACTTTCCTTGTATGACGAAGCTTTCAGGGCACAAAGCGAAGGTCGCAGCGCTTGTTGACGCTCCCAAATGAGGTCGGCGGGCGATAAGTGGAGCGCACGGACAGCGGGGTTCCGCACTGCGCGTGCGCGGTCCTGGGATCGATGTCGGGTCGGGACACGTGTAGCCGCCATGTTGGCCGCTGGCACCAATTAGGCCACGTAGGGAATCAACCAGCCGCGCCTCCAACTGACCGCCGCCTCTAGGGGAGCAGCACTGAGGAAGCTCCCAGTTGTCTGCGTTAAGAGAAATAAATAACGGAAATAAATTTGAAAACTATAGTCGACATAATCACCTCGAGAGATTCAGCAACTGTTTTGGACAGATAAGATAGTTCTCATTTATTGTTCCGTCTAAACTGCACATTTTTTATTAGAATACATGTTTCGATGACACTGGAGCGACGACTGAAATCTGAAGATGATCCAGAGTGGTCGAAACATGTAATCTAACGAAAAAAATGTGCAACTGAGACGTAACAATATATAATAATAATCTTGAAACTTCCTGGCAGATTAAAACTGTGTGCCAGACCGACACTCGAACTCGGGACCTTTACCTTTCGTGGGCAACTGCTGTATGAACTGAGCTGCACAAGCACGACTCACGTCCCGTCCTCACATCTTTAATGCTGCCAGTACCTCGTCTCCTACCCTCCAAACTTTACAGAAGCTCTTCTGTGAACCTTGTAGAACTAGCACTCCTGAAAGAAAGGATATTGCGGAGACATGGCTTAGCCACAGCCTAGAAGACAGAATATGTTATATTTTGTTGTATTTAATACTTTTCTTTTTAATATTTTTTTGTTTCACTAACAGTCATTTGTATATGATTAAACGGTACCTCGAAGAACTCTTGCATAGTGAATATATATGTACTTTTAGTTTGTTCAATACAAATGATTAAAAAACAAAAAAAAAAGTTGGCAGAGCACTTGCCCGCGGAAGGCAAAGGTCCCGAGTTCGAGTCTCGGTCTGGCGCATAGTTTTAATCTGCCAGGAAGTTTCGTATCAGCGCACACTACACTGCAGAGTGAAAATCTCATTCTCGAAACATCCCCCAGGCTGTGGCTAAGCCATGTCTCCGCAGTATCCTTTCTTTCAGGAGTGCTAGTTCTGCAAGGTTTGCAGGAAAGCTTCTGTAAAGTTTTGAAGGTAGGAGACGAGATACTGGCAGAAGTAAAGCTGTGAGGACGGGGCGTGAGCTGTGCTTGGGTAGCTCAGTTGGGCCCGCATCTCGTGGTCGTGCGGTAGCGTTCTCGCTTCCTACGCGCGGGTTCCCGGGTTCAATTCCCGGCGGGGTCAGGGATTTTCTCTGCCTCGTGATGGTTGGGTGTTGTGTGCTGTCCTTAGGTTAGTTAGGTTTAAGTAGTTCTAAGTTCTAGGGGACTGATGACCATAGATGTTAAGTCCCATAGTGCTCAGAGACATTTGAGCCATTTTTGAGCTCAGTTGGCAGAGCAGTTGCCCGCAAAAGGCATAGGTCCCGATTTCGAGTCTGGTCTGGCACACAGTTTTAATCTACCAGGAAGTTTCATATCAGCGCACACTCCGCTGCAGAGTGAAAATCTCATTCTGGAAGAATAATCTTAAATGTGAAAGCTTTTACAGACATTCTTTCTCTATTTGTGCTGGGTGATGTTACAATACTGATTTTGTATGCGAGAGAAGCGAGGTTCAGATCGCGGTCCGACAGTCTTGCTTTAGAATGATGACAAAATCTTGTGAGCCATTAAACAGCGTCATATTCCTCTTCAAACTTCTTCGATGCTCGACGTTTCGATCCCTCTTTTAGAAACTTCTTTAGAATTCCTCTTGTCTCGATGGTCGGCCAGAGAACGTGTCGAAATGATAGTGCTGAGTATGTATTCGGTAGTTACTGTTTCCTAAAATAACGCTGTTAAAAGCTGATGTTCGGTTTTCTTGTCAATTCGAGGACAGCAGTTGAATAACAGTAGTGGAATTCCGGAGAAGGTACCAGCAGAGGAAACGGAACGTTGAGCTCTGAAGAAGTTTGAAGAGGAATGTGACGCACCCTAACGACTCAGAAGATTTGACCATCAATGATGTCCGCCCCAGGTAGCTGAGTGGTCAGCGTGACGGAATGTCATACCTAACGGCCCGGGTTCGATTCCCGTCTAGGTCGGAGATTTTCTCCGCTCAGGGACTGGGTGTTGTGTTGTCCTGATGGTTATCATTTCATCCGCATCGACGCGGAAGTCGACTAAGTGTTGTCAACTCGAAAGACATGCACCAGGCGAACGGTCTACCCGACGGGAGGCCCTAGCCACACGGCATTTCCATTACAATCAAAGACAACAGCCACGAACTCCTACAGACTTGTAGGACTACGAGTCGCGTCCAATAAGTAATGCAACAAAGCTTTTTGCGGATGCAAGTTGTTTGTTTTCAGGTTTCATGTGAACGAAGAAATGAAGACCTTAACCTTAACAGTGTCTACAAGGACCTGGTAATGGCGACGTACGAGTGTACCTGGATTAAACCCAGAACGGGCCGAAGTACACTGCTTTTACTAAATTTCCGTAGTGAAAGTCTTGGAGCTAAACCGTGAGGGTGACACGATGGTGGACGCAGAGCTTCGCAGGCTGGTGAACAAGGTATGCGTGGACATATTGTGTCTGCAAGAACCGTACACTCGTGGTGGAAGAATTCCAGGCCTTCCGAGGCAGTACATGCAGATCACAAGCAGAAAAAGGTCAAGGCTGCAATATTAGTAGTAAACACTAACATTACACTAACACAAATAACACAACTATGCACACAACGTATGGTTAGACTCGAAGTAACTTCAGGCAGGAAAACATGGATCATCTCGTCGATCTACTTCCCGTACTCATTTGATATAGAGCCTTCTGCTTAAACAATAACAGAAACTGTGCGATTTGCAAATGGCTGACCACCACTTAACAGAAATAAATGCTAGGTCAACCTTCTGGCACTCTGACTAAACGGACGCCAGCGGACAAATAACAATCGACGTTATAAACAAATGTAATCTTTTCGTTTTAAGCAAATCAGGCTGACCGTCAACTAACCACGGAAATAGTGGAGTAGGCAGGAACACAGATATTTCTCTACAAACAGCGCGTGGCAGGTGCTCGATAAGACACTACTCAGCGGCCATAACGCATTAATTACATACACTAAAACAAACACTGGAACAGACACAGTCATATCACAACACTTACGGTTGCTGCTACGCAAAGCAACCTGCCAAAAACTAAGCCACGTGACTGAAGAGTTTCCTCTGCGTGTTACCCAAGGAAGCGTAGATTACAGAGCTCACTTTCTTACAGACATCTTACAGAGAGCACAACCTCCCGACGCACCCAAACAAAGGGCACCGTGGTCAGCAGTATTAATAAGACTAAGAAAAGACAATCGCGCTAAACGACGATATTACCAAAAACCAAAAGCAGCACAGGAAAGAGAAATTAGACTTCAGCATTACCGCGACGCTAAAACGCGATATAAAGACGAACTACATAAGACCAGGAAAGACCACGGAGAAACATATGCTAGGACGAACTTGCAGAACGACATATAGGGGGAAGCCGTTTAAACTGGCGACTGAATGTACGAGGTGCATTCAAGTTCTAAGGCCACCGATTTTTTTTTTCTAATTAACTACTCACCCGAAATCAATGAAACTGGCGTTACTTCTCGACGTAATCACCCTGCAGACGTACACATTTTTCACAACGCTGACGCCATGATTCCATGGCAGCGGCGAAGGCTTCTTTAGGAGTCTGTTTTGACCACTGGAAAATCGCTGAGGCAATAGCAGCACGGCTGGTGAATGTGCAGCCACGGAGAGTGTCTTTCATTGTTGTAAAAAGCCAAAAGTCACTAGAAGCCAGGTCAGGTGAGTAGGGAGCATGAGGAATCACTTCAAAGTTGTTATCACGAAGAAACTGTTGCGTAACGTTAGCTCGATGTGCGGGTGCGTTGTCTTGATGAAACAGCACGCACGCAGCTCTTCCCGGAAGTTTTTGTTGCAGTGCAGGAAGGAATTTGTTCTTCAAAACATTTTCGTAGGATGCACCTGTTACTGTAGTGCCCTTTGGAACGCAATGGGTAAGGATTACGCCCTCGCTGGCCCAGAACATGGACACCATCATTTTTTCAGCACTGGCGGTTACCCGAAATTTTTTTGGTGGCGGTGAATCTGTGTGCTTCCATTGGGCTGACTGGCGCTTTGTTTCTGGATTGAAAAATGGCATCCACGTCTCATCCATTGTCACAACCGACGAAAAGAAAATCCCATTCATGCTGTCGTTGCGCGTCAACATTGCTTGGCAACATGCCACACGGGCAGCCATGTGGTCGTCCGTCAGCATTCGTGGGACCCACCTGGATGACACTTTTCGCATTTTCAGGTCGTCATGCAGGATTGTGTGCACAGAACCCACAGAAATGCCAACTCTGGAGGCGATCTGTTCAACAGTCATTCGGCGATCCCCCAAAACAATTCTCTCCACTTTCTCGATCATGTTGTCAGACCGGCTTGTGCGAGCCCGAGGTTGTTTCGGTTTGTTGTCACACGATGTTTTGCATTCATTAAACTGTCGCACCCACGAACGCACTTTCGACACATCCATAACTCCATCACCACATGTCTCCTTCAACTGTTGATGAATTTCAATTGGTTTCACACCACGCAAATTCAGAAAACGAATGATTGCACGCTGTTCAAGTAAGGAAAATGTCGCCATTTTAAGTATTTAAAACAGTTCTCATTCTCGCCACTGGCGGTAAAATTCCATCTGCCATACGGTGCTGCCATATGTGGGACGTATTGACAATGAACGCGGCCTCATTTTAAAACAATGCGCATGTTTCTATCTCTTTCCAGTCCGGAGAAAAAAAATCGGAGGCCTTAGAACTTGAATGCACCTCGTATTAAGATCCCTTCAGTATTATCAACACTGAAGAAACCACATGACACTACCACAAGAGGCTGGAGATGCACAGCAGATTATCTCCTCAACAAACTACTTCCTGACGATGGCCACACTCAGGACAAACAATTTCACACCTCCCTTCGAAGACTACCATATGCCAAATACGGGAGCGAAGGTATCACAATCCCCTTTTCTCGCGTGGAAGTTGCACTGGCAATACACAAAAAGGCTCCACGCCCTAATGGCATCCACCCTGAAACCATCAAACAAGCTGCTCCACTTATCGGATCATACCTGACAGACTTATTGCATGCTTCTCTACTAGAAGAGCGAATATCGAATATACGGAAGACGGCAAAAGCCGTTATAACCAAGAAAGCAGAGGACAAAGACGCCACTGACCCTAAGACATACATAGCAAAATGCCTCACTAACATTCTGGCAATACTGTGCGACAGACTTCAGTCGCACCGACAGCTCTTCGGCCTTAGCCGCCACCAGTTTGGTTACGACCACATAAAACCATTGACGACGCAGTAAACAGGGCTGTAGAAGTGACACAGACAATACGCGACAAATGCGTAGTAGCAATCCTAATTGACATTCCTGGTGATTTCGACAACCTTTGGTGGCCGGCGCTGTTTGCAAGACTTAGAGAGATGAATATTCCGCCGACGCTATACAACAGCCTTAAAGATTATTGTAAAAGTGGGATAGTGGAATGGAAGACTGGTCGCCAAAAGGTTATAATGAGTGTAACAAGGGGTTGTCCACAAGGAACCACTGCTAAATGCACTAAAAGACAACGACATGGCGAACGGGGTGTTAGCGTACGCTGATGCCCTTATGGTCATGGTATCGACAAATTACAGGTCCTCCGGCTGCAGTGGCCGAGCGGTTCTAGGCTCTTCAGTCCGGAACCGCGCGACTGCTACGGTCGCAGGCTCGAATCCTGCCTCGGGCATCGATGTGTGTGATGTCCTTAGGTTAATTAGGTTCAAGTCGTTCTAAGTTCTAGGGGACTGATGACCTCAGATGTAAAGTCCCATAGTGCTCAGAGCCATTTGAAACAATTTCTTTTTTTAAAATACAGGTCCCAATTAGAAGTAAAGCCACGCAGCTCCTCACGTTCATTGGTGAATGGTACGTGAACCACAAATTGACAGTATCAACAAACAAAACAGTTTACTTACTTGTTAGAGGCACACAGAAAGAAATCCAATTATAGTTAAACAACATATATATAACAAGGAAAGGTATGAAAAGATACCTCGTCGATATTTGTACTGACGAACATTAGTTCCTTAAATTTTTGTGCGTTAATTTAAATATTTAATAGGCACAGCTCTCGCGTTTTCGTTTCCGTCCGAAAGTAAACCGATTTTGTGACACATTCCAAGTTGCTAATCTGGAGCGAGACATTTAGTCTCACCTGAATGCTTTAGTAGCATAGTTTTTGAATCTCTGCATATTAATCTAATTTATTGGACGCAGTTCTTGTGTTTTCGTCAGTGTCTACAGTACATTTCTGCAGTACGTGTCGATAGCTCATTTGCCTGTGTAGTGTAGCTTTCCACGTTCTTTAGTAGGATAGGGACTGTTATTGCTGTGTGCGGATGCGAGCTGCACACAGAAATAAAAGTCCCTCTCAGCTCCAGGCTGTTATGGCTTCAGTTACACAGCTTGAAATTGCAGCGATGGGCATCACTGTTGCCAGCCGGCGATAGGGATCCAACGGACGTCCAGCACGTCTCAGTCCTCCGATCGGTCCACATCGGTGGCCAGCCCAGTTACTGCTCGCACTGAGGTTGATCCCCAACCTGTGGTCGAGTGGGAGGTCGCCTCGAGGCGTGGCAGGTGACGAAAGACTTCCCAGGGGACCACACGTATGGCCTCCCTGGTTAGTCTGACCAACAGGTTCCAGGTGCTGTCAGTGGCTGACACTGTCGCTCAGCCAGATGCAGTTGCCTGTACTGTTTCAGAGGATACCTCTCAGCCTGCAAGATCTGGTCAATCACAGAGGGTGGGATTATAGGTAGCTGGGAGCTCCAATGTTAGGTGCGTTGCGGGGCTCCTCAGGGACAGGGTTGCCAAGGAGAGGAAGAAAGCCAATTTGTACTCCATGTGCATATCGGGTGGAGTCATTCCAGATATGGAACGAGTCCTTTCAGATGCCATGAAGAGCACAGGGTGCAGCCAAATGCAGGTGGTGTCTCACGACGGTACCAAAGATGTGTGTCGCTTTAGATCGAAAGAGATTCTCTCTGGTTTCAGCGGCTAACAGAAGCGGTAAAGGCTACCAGTCTTGCTTGTGCGATGAAAGCAGAGCTCACCATTTTCAGCATAGTCGACATGGCCGATTGCGTATTTCCGGCACAGAGGCGAATGGAGGGTTTGAATCACAGGTTCAGACGGCTCTGCGACCGTTTAGGCTGCAGATTCCTCGACTTACGCCACAGGGTGATTGGGTTTTGGGTTCCGTTTAGGTCAGGAGTCCCCTACACGCAGGAGGCGGCTACACGGATAGCAGCGGCTGTTTGGGGTGGACTGGTTGGTTTTTTAGGCTAGAGGGTCTCAGGAAAACACAAAACGGGCTTCTGTCTCAAAGGGTGCAGGACGAACACAGGGAGAATGAAGATACAGGAACCATCGGTATAACAATTGTAAATTGTAGAAGCTATTTTTGGAAAGTACCATATCTCCAAGCGCTAATAGAAAGCACTGATGCTTAAATCGTTATAGGCACTGAAAGCTGGTTAAAGCCAGAGATAAGTTCAGCCGAAAATTTTGCGAAGAACCTAACGATGTTCCGAAAGGATGGGCTAAACACGGTGGCGTGTTTGTTGCTGAGTTAGTATAGTCAGAGGTCATTCTTGGCAACCGGAATAAAATAATAATTGGAGACTTTTAAAGACCTCCCAACTCAGATGATACAATTGCTTATAGGTTAAAAAATAACTTGAGTTTAATTTCAAACACGTACCCGACTCATACGACTATAGTTGGTGGTGACTTTAATTTATGCTGGATATGTTTGCGAAAATACATGTTTAAGTCCGGAGGTACGGATAAAATATTATCCGAACGCATTGTCTGAAAATTATTTCTAGCAATTAGTTAGTGTGAAAACACACTTGAACTCTTAGCAACAAATAATCGTGAACTAATAACGAACTTCAAAAAGGACACGGGGATTAGTGAACACAGGGTTGTCGTAGCGAGTTTCAATATTGCAACCCCCAAATCCTCCAAAAATAAACGAAAAATATACGTATCAAAAAGCAGATAAAAATTCACTTGACGCCTTCCTGAAATACGATCTCCACTCCTTCCAAATTAACAATGTGAGTGAAGACCAGATGTGGCGTGGACTCAAAGAAATAGTATCGACAGCAGTTGAGAGTTTATACCAAATAAATTAACAAACCGTGGAGCTCGTCATCCTTGGTACACAAAACAAGTCAGAACACTGTTGCAGGAACAACGAAACAAACATGCCAAATTTAAACGAGCGCAAAATCTCGAAGACACGCGATCTTTTACAGAAGCTCAAAATTTAGCGCCCACATTAATGAGAGATATTTATAGTAGTTTCCACAGAGAAACTGTTTAGAAATCTGGCAGAAAACCCAGAGAGATTCTGGTCGTATGTAAAGTACGCTAGTGGCAAGACACACTCAATGCTTTCTCTGCGCGATACTGTCGACGATAGTGCTGCGAAAGCAGAGTTACTAAACACAGCCTTCCGAAATTCCTTCATCAAAGAATACGAAGTAAACATTCCAGAATTGGAATCAAGAACAGCTACCAATACGAGTAACTTAGAACTGGATGTCTTCGGAGTAGTGAAGCAACTTAAATTACTTGACCAAAGCTAGCTATAACAATCAGATTCCTTTCAGAGTCTACTGATGCAATAGCTCCATATTTAACAATCATATACAACCGCTCGCCCGACGAAAGATCCATACCCTAAGACTGGGAAGTTGCATAGGTCATACATATATTCAAGAAAAGTAGTAGGAGTAATCCACTAAATTACAGCCCATATCATTAACGGCGATATGTAGCAGGATTTTGGAACATATATTGTGTTCGAATTACTTCGAAGAGAACGACCTATGTACACACAGTCAACAAGGCTTTAGAAAACGTCGTTCTTGTGAAACACAACTAGCTCCTTATTCACACAAAGTTTGAGCGCTATCGACAAAGAATTTCAAATTGATTCCGTATTCCTAGACTTCCAGAAGGCTTTTGATACTGTACCACACAAGCGGCTTGTAGTGAAATTGCTTGCTTGTGGAATGTCGTCTCAGTTGTGTGACTTCATTCGTGATATCCTGTCAGATAGGTCACAGTTCGTAGTAATTCACGGAAAGTCTTCGAGTAAAGTAGAAGAGATTTCTAGCATTCCCCAGTGTAGTGTAATAGGCCCTCTGCTGTTCCTTATCTACATAAACGATTTAGAAGACAATCTGAGCTCTTAGGTTGCTTGCAGATGATGCTGTCGTTTATCGTTTATTAAAGTCATCGGAAGTTCAAAACAAATTGCAAAACGATTAAGAAAATATTTCTGTATAGTGCAAAAATTGGCAATTGACCCTACATGAGTAGAAATGTGAGGTCATCACCATGAGTGCTAAACCGTTAAACTTCTGTTAAACATCCCTTAGACTTCTGTTACACAATAAATCAGTCAATGCTAAAGGCCGTAAATTCAACTAAATACCTAGGAATTACAATTACAAACAGCTTAAACTGGAAAGAACATACAGAAAACGTTATGGAGAAGACAAACCAAAGACTGTGTTTTATTGGCAGGACACTCAGAAAATGTAACAAATGTATCTACATCTACATCTACATCCATACTCCGCAAGCCACCTGACGGTGTGTGGCGGAGGGTACCTTGAGTACCTCTATCGGTTCTCCCTTCTATTCCAGTCTCGTATTGTTCGTGGAAAGAAGGATTGTCGGTATGCCTCTGTGTGGGCTCTAATCTCTCTGATTTTATCCCCATGGTCTCTTCGCGAGATATACGTAGGAGGGAGCAATATACTGCTTGACTCTTCGGTGAAGGTATGTTCTCGAAACTTTGACAAAAGCCCGTACCGAGCTACTGAGCGTCTCTCCTGCAGAGTCTTCCACTGGAGTTTATCTATCATGTCCGTAACGCTTTCGCGATTACTAAAGGATCCTGTAACGAAGCGCGCTGCTCTCCGTTGGATCTTCTCTATGTCTTGTATCAACCCTATCTGGTACGGATCCCACACTGCTGAGCAGTATTCAAGCAGTGGGCGAACAAGCGTACTGTAACCTACTTCCTTTGTTTTCGGATTGCGTTTCCTTAGGATTCTTCCAATGAATCTCAGTCTGGCATCTGCTTTACCGACGATCAACATTATATGATCATTCCATTTTAAATCACTCCTAATGCGTACTCCCAGATAATTTATGGTATTAACTGCTTCCAGTTGCTGACCTGCTATTTTGTAGCTAAATGATAAAGGATCTATCTTTCTGTGTATTCGCAGCACATTACACTTGTCTACATTGAGATTCAATTGCCATTCCCTGCACCATGCGTCAATTCGCTGCAGATCCTCCTGCATTTCAGTACAATTTTCCATTGTTACAACCTCTCGATACACCACAGCATCATCTGCAAAAAGCCTCAGTGAACTTCCGATGTCATCCACCAGGTCATTTATGTATATTGTGAATAGCAACGGTCCTATGACACTCCCCTGCGGCACACCTGAAATCACTCTTACTTCAGAAGACTTCTCTCCATTGAGAATGACATGCTACGTCCTGTTATCTAGGAACTCCTCAATCCAATCACACAATTGGTCTGATAATCCATATGCTCTTACTTTGTTCATTAAACGACTGTGGGGAACTTGCGGAAGTCAAGAAACACGGCATCTACCTGTGAACCCGTGTCTATGGCCCTCTGAGTCTCGTGGACGAATAGCGCGAACTGGGTTTCAGATGACCGTCTTTTTCGAAACCCATGCTGATTCCTACAGAGTAGATTTCTAGTCTCCAGAAAAGTCATTATACTCGAACACAATACGTGTTCCAAAATTCTACAACTAAAGAGACCGCCTACACTAGGCTTGTCTGTCCTCTTTTAGAGTACTGCTGCACGGTGTGGCATCCTTATCAGATAGGAGTGACGGAGTACACCGAGAAAGTTCAAAAAACTGCAGCAGATCTCGTATTATCGCTAAATAGGGGAGAGAGTGTGCGATGGAGATCATTAAAACAATAGCGTTTTCGTTGCGGCGGAATCTTCTCACGAAATCTCAATAACAAACAATTTCCTCCGAATCTGAAAATATTTCATTGACGCCGACCGACATAAGGAGAAAAGATCATCGAAATAAAATAACGAAAATCAGAGCTTGCAAGGAAAGATATACGTGTTCGTTTTCTCCGCGTGCTGTTAGAGATTGGAATAATAGAGAATTATTGCGAAGATAGTTCGACGAATCCTCTTCCAGGCACTTAAGTGTGATTTGCAGGGTATATGTGTATGAAGAACATTCCAGACTGGCACTTAAGAAAGCGGCAAAACTCATGCATAAACTTGTCAGACCGAACACTATAATATACAGACTATCCTTGAAGACAATGACGACATATTACATTCTTTGACTCAATAACGTGTCTTGCGGCTAGTGCTTGGGCACATAGATTATGCTTAGAAACACATAAAACCAACGTGTGTTTAACTCGGAATCTCGGGGACTTTCGGTACGACCTCGAGTGAGGTAATGTGTGCAGTACTGAAAGTTTTCCCTATACATATTACAGTTCGCCACAGGGCAACTGCCTACTGGCTGAAGAGGGGAAGACGTCACAAAATAAGAGGAATAACTTCGTTTTTTTTTTTGGTTTGGTCATCAGTCTAATGACTGGTTTGATGCGGCTCGCCACGAATTCCTTTCCTGTGCTAACCTCTTCATCTCAGAGTAGCACTTGCAACCTATGTCCTCAATTATTTGCTTGACGTATTCCAATCTCTGTCTTCCTCTACAGTTTTTGCCATCTACAGCTCCCTCTAGTACCATGGAAGTCATTCCCTCATGTCTTAGCAGACGTCCTATCATCCTGTCCCTTCTCCTTATCAGTGTTTTCCACATATTCCTTTCCTCTCCGATTCTGCGTAGAACCTCCTCATTCCTTACCTTATCAGTCCACCTAATTTTCAACATTCGTCTATAGCACCACATCTCAAATGCTTCGATTCTCTTCTATTCCGGTTTTCCCACAGTCCATGTTTCACTACCATACAATGCTGTACTCCAGACGTACATCCTCAGAAATTTCTTCCTCAAATTAAGGCCGGTATTTGATATTAGTAGACTTCTCTTGGCCAGAAATGCCTTTTTTGCCATATCGAGTCTGCTTTTGATGTCCTCCTTGCTCCGTCTGTCATTGGTTATTTTACTGCCTAGGTAGCAGAATTCCGTAACTTCATTGACTTCATGACCATCAATCCTGATGTTAAGTTTCTCACTGTTCTCATTTCTACTACTTCTCATTACCTTCGTCTTTCTCCGATTTACTCTCAAATCATACTGTGTACTCATTAGACTGTTCATTCCGTTCAGCAGATCATTTAATTCTTCTTCACTTTCACTCAGGATAGCAATGTCATCAGCGAATCGTATCATTGATATCCTTTCACCTTGTATTTTAATTCCACTCCTGAACCTTTCTTTTATTTCCATCATTGCTTTCTCGATGTACAGATTGAAGAGTAGGGGCGAAAGGCTACAGCCTTGTCTTACACCCTTCTTAATACGAGCACTTCGTTCTTGATCGTCCACTCTTATTATTCCCTCTTGGTTGTTGAACATATTGTATATGACCCGTCTCTCCCTATAGCTTACCCCTACTTTTTTCAGAATCTCGAACAGCTTGCACCATTTTATATTGTCGAACGCTTTTTCCAGGTCGACAAATCCTATGAAAGTGTCTTGATTTTTCTTTAGCCTTGCTTCCATTATTAGCCGGAACGTCAGAATTGCCTCTCTCGTCCCTTTACTTTTCCTAAAGCCAAACTGATCGTCACCTAGCGCATTCTCAATTTTCTTTTCCATTCTTCTGTATATTATTCTTGTAAGCAGCTTCGATGCATGAACCGTTAAGCTGATTGTGCGATAATTCTCGCAATTGTCGGCTCTTGCCGCCTTCGGAATTGTGTGGATGATGCTTTTCCGAAAGTCAGATGGTATATCGCCAGACTCATATATTCTACACACCAACGTGAATAGTCGTTTTGTTGCCACTTCTCCCAATGATTTTAGAAATTCTGATGGAATGTTATCTATCCCTTCTGCCTTATTTGACCGTAAGTCCTCCAAAGCTCTTTTAAATTCCGATTCTAATACTGGATCCCCTATCTTTTCTAAATCGACTCCTGTTTCTTCTTCTATCACATCAGACAAATCTTCACCCTCATAGAGGCTTTCAATGTATTCTTTCCACCTATCTGCTCTCTCCTCTGCATTTAACAGTGGAATTCCCGTTGCACTCTTAATGTTACCACCGTTGTTTTTAATGTCACCAATGGTTGTTTTGACTTTCCTGTATGCTGAGTCTGTCCTTCCGACAATCATATCTTTTTCGATGTCTTCACATTTTTCCTGCAGCCATTTCGTCTTAGCTTCCCTGCACTTCCTATTTATTTCATTCCGCAGCGATTTGTATTTCTGTAAACATGTTTGTACTTCCTCCTTTCATCAATCAACTGAAGTATTTCCTCTGTTACCCATGGTTTCTTCGCAGCTACCTTCTTTGTACCTATGTTTTCCTTCCCAACTTCTGTGATGGCCCTTTTTAGAGATGTCCATTCCTCTTCAACTGTACTGCCTACTGCGCTATTCCTTATTACTGTATCTATGGCGTTAGAGAACTACAAACGTATCTCGTCATTCCCTGGTACTTCCGTATCCCACTTCTCTGCGTATTGATTCTTCCTGACTAATGTCTTGAACTTCAGCCTACTCTTCATCACTACTATATTGTGATCTGAGTCTATATCTGCTCCTGGGTACGCCTTACAATCCAGTATCTGATTTCGGAATCTCTGTCTGACCATGACGTAATCTAATTGAAATCATCCCGTGTCTCCCGGCCTTTTCCAGGTATACCTCCTCCTCTTGTGATTCTTGAACAGGGTATTCGCTATTACTAGCTGAAACTTGTTACACAACTCAATTAGTCTTTCTCCTCTTTTATTCTTTGTCCCAAGCTCATATTCTCCTAGACAAGACATAACCGACAAACGGAAGTTATCAAGTGGAGAATTAATATATGGCAGACAGACTGGGACACAATTGATAAAGGAAGACGAGTCTACTCTGTCTTCCGCAGTAGCCGAGAGCGGCTGAATTTGAAGTACATAAACACGTGGCATGGTGCATTTTCTCAAGGGGCCACGGCCCGTATCCTGTGCATCTCCGCGGGTTTAGCCTAAAACAAACTCACACTTGTGCCTGACGTGAGAATGGCACACCTGAACACATAGTGTTTATGTGCTAGGCCCTAGGACACATAAGTTCGAGTTTCGGGAACTAGGGCATATGGCAGGTAATACGCAGACTAGATGACTGGAATTTTATAACGAACATCGCAGACGAAGTATCTCGATCACTGCATGCGACGTACAAACAGCGGAGACAACACGCAAGAATAAGACAGGCTCCACATCTGACAGATCAGCAGTACGTAGTAAACGACACAGATACAATACAGACACTGAATTGGATGCTATATCATACAAAGAAAATGAAAACGAAACAAACACGCAAACGTAGCAAAAGTAAGCTAAGGTCCTCCAACAATAAATCAAATCAATTTGAAAATGTAATTCTCTCTGTACCTGGTTGTTATACCATTCCATAGCATGTAACACTATCTGAAGATGTGACATTTCTTCTTCTTTCACTGCATCAAGTGTGACTGGCTCGAAGATTTACCGAGCCCTCACACCTGATGCAGCCGACTACGACTTTTTAAATCAACTCCCAATCTTCACTGTCACCTTAAATTTAGAAACACATCGTGACCTAATTAATAAATACATTATTAATTTAGTATTAACGAAGTCAAGACAATAAATGTCACAGATGTAACCAGACACATAGAAGGCGTAAAAGGAAGAACTATCACATCAGATCTAAGTCAAATTCCCATCCCTTGTTTCTTCCATTAAAATTTAAAATACACCACTGGCCATTAAAATTGCTACACGTACAACGTGCTGACATGAGGAAAGTTTCCAACCGATTTCTCATACATAAACAGCAATTGACCGGCGTTGCCTGGTGAAACGTTGTTGTGATGCCTCGTGTAAGGAGGAGAAATGCGTACCATCACGTTTCCGGCTTTGATAAAGGTCGGATTGTAGCCTATCGCGATTGTGGTTTATCGTATCGCGACATTGCTGCTCGCGTTGGTCGAGATCCAATGACTGTTAGCAGAATATGGAATGCGTGGGTTCAGGAGGGTAATACGGAACGCCGTGCTAGATCCCAACGGCCTCGTATCACTAGCAGTCGAGATGACAGGCATCTTATCCGCATGGCTGTAACGGATCGTGCAGCCACGTCTCAATCCCTGAGTCAACAGATGGGGACGTTTGCAAGACAAGAACCATCTGCACGAACAGTTCGACGACGTTTGCAGCTGCATGGACTATCAGCTCGGAGACCACTGCTGTGGTTACCCTTGACGCTGCATCACAGACAGGAGCGCCTGCGATGGAGTACTGAACGACGAACCTGGGTGCACGAATGGCAAAACGTCATTTTTTCGGATGAATCCAGGTTCTGTTTACAGCATCATGATGGTCGCATCCGTGTTTGGTGACATCGCGGTAAACGCACAATCGAAGCGTGTATTCGTCATCGCCATACTGGCGTATCACCCGGCGTGATGGTCTGGGGTGCCATTGGTTACACGTCTCGGTCACCTCTTGTTCGCATTGATGGCACTTTGAACAGTGGACGTTACATTTCAGATGTGTTACGACCCGTGCCTCTACCCTTCATTCTATTCCTGTGAAACCCTACATTTCAGCAGGATAATGCACGACCGCATGTTGCAGGCCCTGTACGAGCCTTTCTGGATACAGAAAATGTTCGACTGATGCCCTGGCCAGCACATTCTCCAGATCTCGCACCAATTGAAAACGTCTGGTCAATGGTGTCCGTCACAATACGCCAGTCACTACTCTTGATGAACTATAGTATCGTGTTGAAGCTGCATGGGCAGCTGTACCTGTACATCATCAAAGCAAAACACCATCAAAGCTCTGTTAGACTCAATGCCCAGGCGTATCAAGGCCGTTATTACGGCCAGAGGTGGTTGTTCTGGGTACTGATTTCTCAGGATCAATGCACCCAAATTGTGTGAAAATGTAATCACATGTCAGTTCTAGTATTATATATTTGTCCAATGAATACCCGTTTATCATCTGCATTTCTTCTTGGTGTAGCAATTTTAATGGCCACTAGTATACATCCACAACGATTATGTATCTTATTTATTATCATTATCTAATTTGGCAACATGTTTAAACAGAATTTTATATATATATATATATATATATATATATATATATATATATATATATATATATATATCTATATATATATATATATGGACTTTTTATATATTTTTGATTTTTTTTACTTTATCCTTTTTGTAAAATTTTCAAAAAAATTACTAGTAATAAAACTGAATTTGTGTGATATGTAAAATCATACAATGTACGAACTGCTGTATAACAACAGACAGCTGGTCTTTATATGGGAAATAAATACATAAATAAATAATTCAGGATTCCAGATACCATATTATTCCACACAGTTCTGGCTGCAAAACGGCTGTTTTTCAGCATTCTGTCCGTTCAATGCGACGGAATTACGCCAGCTTACTGAAAGCCCACCAGGAAGATACAGGAATACCTTAAGCCTGCCAAGGACCCTCGCAAACCACTGGAAAAGGCTGGAGTGTATAGGATCCCATGCAGCTGTGGTGATGTTTATGTGGGTACCACTAAAAGAACTGTTTCTAAACGTTTGGAAGAGCATAAGGGAAATTGCAGAAGAGGAGAAACGGAACGATCAGCTGTTGCAGAGCATGCTCGAGGAGACGCAAGTACTAGCGGCCACAAGCGGATATTACGAAAGGCTCTACAGGGAGGCAATCGAAATCGCTAAACTCCCTAATAATTTCAACCGTAAGGAGGAGGGTGTGAAATTAAACGGCATATGGATGCCGGTGTTAAAGAAGATGTGTACCACCCGCCCACTACTGGGTGATGGCAACGGCGATCGACGGCGACGTACAGCGGCCAATTGCAGTGACGTTTTCAAAACACGTGACGTCACGCCGCGGCGTGGGAGCGCGCGGACACGGAATTTAGCGGCAGTCAGTAGCGAGCCAGTGGGTGTGTTGGACCTTCCATTGAGCTACGGACCCCCTTGAAGATGTCTCCCGCAGTCGGAGACGAAACGTTTGGAATCGACACAGAATTCATCAACTGACCACGGCATAACAGCCCGGATAATTATAATGGACATGACCTTTCGGATGTTTTGGAACTTCGACTTCGTGCCCGGCCTCAGCGACCGACATCAATACCTCTCCTCAGCGTAGCACTCAGTGCAGAATGGGCCGCCATTCCCCAAGAAACCTTCCAGCACCTGGAAGCTTTCATCAAGGGTAAGGGTGGGCCAACACCACATTGAATTCCAGCAGTACCGATGGTGGTCGCCACGAACTTATTTTCAACCAGGTGTCCAGATACTTCTGATCACTTAGTGTATCTGCCATTCGTCAGTGTCGCTTATGTCAGCAAATTTACCCATTTGTGATCCTCCCAAATCATTTCCCATTCGTTCCTACAACATGACAAGGCGGTACACAGTACCGTGGCGGGCGATGGTTATAACGTATTAGTACGAAACATTTTATTCTTCACGCTTTTATCACAAAATTTCCGACACACCTTAGTTTAACAGAACAGCTAGTGATACGTATGCCGAAAAGGACTTTTTAGAAATTTCGTGTAAATAATTCTAAATGCTCTTCGCTCCAGGTAGCAGTATTCCGAATTATTTCTCTCCTTCTTAACTTAACGCTTCCTCGAATACACGAACATTACGGGCTGTGTGCGGCTTTCAGTGTTCTCTTCCTGAAAATATTTGAGTTTAAAACAGAACAAACTTCTGGGGTCGTGTGAGGTCGTCAGGACACTTCAGTTCATGGTGTAATCCGCTCCCACCATCTTCGCTAGAAAATGACAGGACAGTGTCTCGCCTTTTCGGAGACTTCAGTCGGCCTAAAACCAGAAAACTTTAGATTACATTAGCCTGCCTCGAAAATCAAATGTTATCGTTTCGTTTCCTGTTAGTGACTTTTCTGTTAGTCTGCATTACGCCTATTCCCACTTTCAAATTTTTCTGTTCTTTCTCCAGATGCTGGACAAATTTAATATTGTCCCATGCCAGCGTCAGAGGAGTCCTGGGGTTAATTTTGCCCAGTGCCCGTGAAGGAGGAGCTTATAAAACACTCAGACTTTAAGAGCTAGTGTAACACAGCTGTATAATTCCGCACATTTCCTTGCGGTTCTTTTACAGCTGCTCGAGGAGTTTACTCACCGCCGCAACGGGAATGACCTTATAAAACGTACGTTGTTAAGCGTACCGGGAACGAACCGCTGCAGCCAGGACATAACACCGCCGTGCGACGCAACGCCATAAACCAGCTGCAGTGCTGCGAGACGCACCGCTGTGACGTGATTACGCGGCCACACTCCAGAGCTCGACTCGCGTGTCGCCTTGTAAACGCTAACTGTTGCGGAATTTGTCCTTGCCGCTGGTACCGTAGCTGCCACGCTCAGACTGGAAGTAATGTTCTGCCTTTTGAGCTACTGCGGTAGTAAACCGTGCTCACTGCCACACCAGACTTATTTCTCTCTATAAAAAAGTTAAGGGCTCATCAACCAGAGAATGGTTTGACCAACGCACTGTGCTTTACTGGACATGTTCCTGCTGAAGCTAGCTCACACTGACAGCAATACGGGGACCCACGGGTCAATAAGAACCACGGTGCATCTCTGTTGGCACTTTCCCATGAGCAAAGCATTGCCTACGGGAAAAATCACGATAACTGATAAGAGAAGAACTTCTGAGACTGAGCAGGGTGCAAACTCTTGTGTATGTCAACGCTCAGTTCAGAGGAAAGCAAGAGCGTACCACATCTTTTTGGGCCATCCTTACAAAAACGCAGCGGTGATCGAAGCTAAATGTGAACCGAGGAACAAAACTCACATCCGCTTCGTTATTAAGCATATTTTTTCCTGTTTTGTACATCTCTGTACAATTCTGACAATTTTCATTACGTTTGATCCACCGTTTGTTCTGAGTTAAATTAGACTGAAGAGTTAAAGAAACTGGTACACCTGCCGAATGTCGTGTAGGGCCACGGCGAGCACGAAGAGTGACCAACACAACGTCGCACGGACTCGACTAATGTCGGAAGTAGTACTGGAAGAAACTGACACCATGAATCGTGCACGGCTGTCTATAAATCCGTAAGACTACCAGGGGTGGAGATCTCTTCTGAATATCACGTTGCATGGCATCCCAGATACGCTCAATAATGTTCATATTTGGGAGTTTGGTGGCCAGCGGAAGTGTTTAAGCTCAGAACAGTGTTCCTGGAGCCACTGCATGGCAGTTCTGGACGCGTGGGGTGTCATATTGTCTTGCAGGAATTGCCCAAGTCCATCGAAATGCACAATGGGCATGAATAGATGCAGGTGATCAGACAGGATGCTTACGTATGTGTCACATGTCAGAGTCGTATCTAGATATATCATCCAACGTCATTCCGAATGCACACGCCCCACACCATTACAGAGCCTCCACCAGCTTGAACAGTCCCCTGCTGACATGCAGGGCCCATGGATTCATGAGGTTATCGTCATAATCGTACATGCCCATCTGCTCGATACAATTTGAAACGAGACTCGTCCGACCAGGCAACATGTTTCCAATCATCAACAGTCGGTGTTCACAGGCCCAGGCGAGACGTAAAGCTTTGTGTTGTGCAGTCATCAAGGTTACACGAGTGTGCAATCGGCTGCGAAAGTCCATATCGACGATGTTTCGTTGAATGGTTCGCACGCTGCCACTTGTTGATGGCCCAGCATTGAAATCTGCAGCTATGTGCGGGAGGGATGCACTTCTGAGCTTTGAACGATTCTCTTCAATTTCTGACACTCCACTCCTTTTCTCTTTCGTAAGACATCAGCATAAACATCCTGTGAGTGCGTTAACGTCTACAGAATAAATGACTGGGGTGAGGAGTGGACCCTTATTCTATGACAGAGCACAACAGTGTTTAAGTTGTATACAAATTGTTTTTAATTCAGAATTATTATCAGAGAAATACAGAAATTTATATAGGTTGTAACGTGACAATGTTAGGACAGTTGTCAACATAATGTATTTCGTCCTGATTAATCGAAATAACTCTAGACACAACAATATCAAATTTTAACCAGAAGGTACTTTACAAAATTGTTCTTACTACTAAATCATGAAGCTGGCCAACATTACGTCAAATAATTGATTCTGGTTCTAAGTTCGGTACTATTTAGGATGACAATCAAGCCTACGGAGGATGGTTAGTTTTTGTGACAAGCTGAGCAAAAGATTACTCAAGGTTGCTCGAGTTCACAGTGAACGCAAGCTGTTGACCCAATAAGATTACGCCTCTGCTAGCGGTATTTACCTTAGCTGCGATTTGCTGTCAGCTGCATGGCTGCTCTCGTCCTCTGAAAGTCCTATAAAGCTATTCAAAATCTTTGGTAATTTTATCGGCAGAAACTGTCCTATGTTTCTCGTTTGGCGAGGAAACATCCCATAGTCTTGAAATATGGCGATATGCAATTGCATAGATAGAGCAGCGTGCATATTACAATGACCTCTCAGTTCTTGCAAGAACAATTAACTACATGGCTGTTGGAGCTCAACAACGCTACAGCTAATATCTAGCTGAATGTCAGATGAAGTGAACGCAGTGTTCATTCAAAATTCCTCCTTTGCATCGTACACAGTGTGATGCACCCTGTTCTGCACTTGACGCTGGTTGAGAGGAGAGTCCCCAAAATTTTTGGTCTTGTGTCCTTCATAGCAAAGCTGTCCCCCACCTGGGGCCTTTCGTGCTCCACGTCATGGCTTTCTCTGAGCAATAGGAGCATTCCTTTTATTTTGTGGCTACTATCTCTGCCAACTGCAAAGGGACTACCATCAAACTGCGTCGAAATCTCGGCACTTTACTCCTTCCTAGTTCATGTTAGCCTATCAGACTTTTTGTGTCGGCTACAGACGCCTAGAAGATACATGCGTACATCATGAGCTTACCATGTGCAGTTCACGGTTTGTATGTATCCATCTGGAAATTCCCCAACGCAGTTTTCTAAACATTCTTTCTGTACCACTACAGTGGCCCGCTATTTGCCCTCCTCGATGAGTCACCTGGCCCATTCGTTGTTCCGCACAGTGGGTCGCTTTAAGAGCTTTCCATTGTACTCAGACCGTGACGTCGCCACTCGCATCTGCTCCCAAACAAAACATTTCCTCCAGCAGCTTCTTTCACCTCTTGCTCATTGACATGCAGGATTTAGATTCGGTGTGTTAATACCGTCGATTGAGTGTCATCCCTTTGCAGTGCATACTGTACACTTTAATAGGCGAATCTTCTCATTTGTGCTGGAGTATTTCAGGTGATATATTCACCTTCATGTTGCGATGTATAAAAACTCTTATGTAAGGTGCGAAATTGACATTGATTTAGCTGCCACCTTACAAGTTGTCGTTGGTCCTATAATTGCAGGATCTTTTTCTGGCCACAGCGATATGGATGTGGCACACGCCCCACACCATTACAAAGCCTCCACCAGCTTGAACACTCCCCTGCTGATATTCAGGGTCCATGGATTCATGAGGCTGTCTCCAGACCCGTACACATCCATCCGCTCGATACAATCTGAAACGAGACTCGTCCGACCAGGCAAAATGATTCTAGTCATCAACAGTCCAGTGTCGGTGTTGACGGGTCCAGGTGAGGCCTAGCGCTTTGTGTCGTGCAGTCATCAAAGGTACACGAGTGGGCCTTCGGCTCCGAAAGCTCATATCGATGGTGTTTCGTTGAATGGTCGCACGCTGACACTCGTTAAGGGCCCAGCATTGAAATCTGCAGCAATTTGCGGAAGGGTTGCACTTCTTTTCCCGGCCACAGCGATGTCAGAGATTTGATGTTTTACCGGAGTCCTGATATTCACGGTACGCTAGTGAAATTGTCTGACGGGAAAATCCCCACTTAATCACTACCTCGGAGATGCTGTGTACCATCGCTCGTGCGCCGACTATAACACCACGTTCAAACTCACTCAAATGCTGATAACCTGCCATGGTACCAGCAGTAACCGATCTGACAACTGCGCCAGACACTTGCTGTCTTATATAGACGTTGCCGACGGCAGCGCTGTGTTCTGCCTGTTTACATATCTCTGTATTTGAATACGCATGCCTTTGTCGCTTCAGTGTATTAGAGAGCATTGTGGTATGTTGTACACTGAGGTCTCAAAACTCATTGGACACTTTCTAATACCGTCTCAGACCTCTTTTTGCCCGACGTAGTGTAGCAGCTCGATGTGGCATGGACTCAACAATACGTTGGAAGTCCTCTGCAGAAATACTGAGCCATGACACCTCAACAGCCGTTCACAATCGCCAAAGTGTTGCCGGTGCAGGATTTTGTGATCGAGACTGATCTCTCGATCATGACCCATACATGTTCGATGGGATTCGTGTCGGGCCGTCTGGCTGGCCACATAATTTGGCTCGAACAATCCAGAATGTTCTTCATACAAATAGCGGAAATTGTCACTGTCATCCGTAAAAATTCCATCGTTGTTTGGGAACACGAGGTCCATGAATGGCTGCTAATGGTCACCAGTGATCCGAACATAACCATTTCCAGTTAATGATCGGTTCGCTTGGACCAGAGGACTCAGTCCATTCCATGTAGACAAAATCCACTCCATTATGGAGCCATCAACACCTTTCACAGTTCCTTGTTCACAACTCGGGACCATGGCTGCGTGGGGTCTGCACTACACTTGTAACCTGCCATCAGCTCTCATCTGACCAGGTCACGTTTTTACAGTCGCCTAGGATACAACGGGTATGATGACGAGCCCAGGATAGACGCCACTGGCGATGTGGTGCTGCTCGCAAAGGCACTTACTTGCTTAATCTGCTGCCATAGCCCATTAACGTCATACTTCGTTGCACTGTCCTAACGGACACCTTTGTCTTACCTTCCACATTGATTTCTGCGGCTATTTCACGCAATGTTGCTTGTCTGTTTGCAGTGACAACTCTACGCAAACGCCGCTGCTCTCAGTCATTAAACGGGGGCCGTCCGCCATTGCATTGTTGATGTTGAAAGGAATGCCTGAAATTTGGTATTCCCTGCACACTCTTGTCACTGAGGATCTCGGAATACTGAATTCCCTAACGGTTTCCGAAACCGAATGTCCCATCCATCTACCTCAACTACCATTCCGCGTTCAAAGTCTGTTAATTGCTGCCGATCGGCCATAATCACGTCGGAAACCTTTTCGTATGAATCACCTGAGCACAAATGTCTGCTCCGATAATGCGCTGCCCTTTTATACCTTGTGTAAGCGATACTACCGTCATCTGGATTTGTGCATATTGCTGTCCTATGACTTTTGTATTATTCTTCGTTTCTCTGTAACTATTAGATGGCCATAATGTCCAATTATCATTTCAAAAATCATAACTTGGGAAGTAGTAGAGATAGAGTATCGTGGCACGTTGTCAAACGTTTAACAGCTCTCAAACTTCCTTTTTCCGTTGTCCTTTGTTGCAGAGTTTACTTGGAGTGTATCGAGTTGCCGACAGACGAGGAGAATGTGCAATATGTCATCGGGTATGCAGAATAGAAAGAATCCAAATATGTGACAACGGTATTACGGGATTATCGGCTCTAGCATGGGAGGGCACCAGATGCAGAAAGGAGTATAATGAGGTGGTACAAAAATGTTGAAGCGATGGCCTTGTCGAACTGGGCTTAAAAGGCACACGTGCTAGTAGTCGAAGGCGCCTTGACAGCTGTTGATTACGTGATCATTGCTACGGACCACCTGTCTCTCTTCGGAGTTAGTATGTTCCCGGACAGCGATGGCATCTCTCAACAGGATAATCGTCTGTGTACAAGGCCAAAATCGTGCTACAGTGATTTGAGGACCATCACAACGAACTCACGTTGATGTCTTGGCCAACAGACTCGTCTGGTCTGAATCCGATAGAGTACATCTGAGACGCTGCGGGCGCCAGCTTCGCGTCTGTAAACCACTGCTTCGTAATTAACGGGAATTGCGAGACCTGTGGTTAGACGTCTGATCCCACAGGCTTCTAGAAACTTACGAAAAACTTTAGTTCAAATCATGCAAAATTGCTGCCATATTGCATCACAAATCTGGACGAATACGCTATAGGCAGATGGTCATAATGTTTTGGCTCGCCAATGTTTTGCGACATTGTCGAGCACGTGGGGCAGGGGGGGGGAGGGGGGGGGCGGCAGATGAGGGCTTGTAGTGAATGAGAGCCAAAGAGACTCCTATCACTTATACTGAAAAGAGCAGGGCAGACAATGGACTTCGACGCAGATGGAGAATTGAGCGGCCGATCAGAACTGACGCTGTTGGGGCGTCCAAGTCTACCGAAAGATATGCCTGAAAAGAGGGTTGGGTTGTTTGCGGGAGGAGACCAGACACCGAGGTCATCGGTCTCATTGGATTAGGGAAGGATGGGGAAGGAAGTCGGCAGCACCCTTTCAAAGGAACCATCCCGGCATTTGCCTGCAGCGATTTAGGGAAATCACGGAAAGTGTGCTAACCACTGCGCCACCTCGCTCGGTGCCTGAAAAGAGAATCAACCCATGAACAGTTCAACTACGAGTGTTGAAGGAGATGCACAGTGGATTCCAATCATCAAAATAAAAATCTTGGAGGTATGCAGCCGATTAAATGGGGACGGGTCCACCGGATGATGGAGAAGATACTGCGAAGATCAAGGTAACGAAAACTGCTCAGTACGAACGTACTTGAGTCAGTGATTGTCATTCTCTAATTTCTGTTGAAAATATGAATAAGTAATTGATATTAGCGGGCACGGGTGTTTCAGACCAGAGACGATGAACTGAAATACAATCGCGGTAAGTTTCCCTTAGAGGAGGAGCTCCAAAAGAGGTTTCAGGCCGTTACCTCTAAGGAACACTATTATTATAACCAAGATCTGCGCCTTATTTTTCAAGAGATGCTGATCAAGTAAATTTCTGTCGTTTTCTTTTTCCTTCTCTAGTATTAAGCAGGTAAGGAGCTTTAGAGTTAAGATTAAATAAATGACTATAATTTTAGTAAAATTTTGTTAGTGTGCCTGTTTATTGTTTATCTTTGGTTAACGTACGCACATCAGTTCGTATCTGCAGATTTATCTTTGTGGAGTATCATACAGTATGATTAAGTAAGTTGGAAGAACTATGGAGTAAGTTTCAATTCCGACGCCACATGCTAATTGGGATGCTTCACAATCTAGACTAGTAAAGGAACTGAGACATCCCATTCTAAAAAACAGACGTAAAATAACATTTAAGAGCGTGTGATAATAACTGATCAAGTTTACACCTTAGGTACTGTCATTAACCACAGTAATATTTCTCTTGTAAACAATTAAATTTGCATTGAATGCAATCAGCTCTCAGTGACTCCTAATGGCGCATGTCTGTTCGAAACGGTAAACAAAATGCGCACCTCAAGGTAATTAGCAACAAAATTGTATAGTATAAAGGGGCACTCACCAAAATTTGACTGCAAGGTGTCCGAGACTTAACGAACGCACATGCGATTAAAGAAGAACTGGATGCTTAACATTTGACAAGAAATTTAGAAAGGTACTTAAACTTGATTTTGGACCCCAGTGATTTGAAGTTAACAGTTAAATAACCAGAAAAATGCGTTCAAACAATATCCAAATTAATAGCACAATAAAAATCAAGTTCTTTAACAAGCGGGGCAAATCTCAAATCTGTTGCTCGCTAACCCGCTTCGCCGTATAAACAACAGTTGCGACTTGCTGCATCTCAATTTACTGTGCCGGGCAAAAGGCAGTTCCCGTCACCACGCCAGAAGGGAGCAGAATTAATTCACAAATTTCTCTTACAAATTGCACTGATCAGACAGCCCATTCAAACGAGGCACAAGCGGGGAGTGCATTTCAGAATTATTTTATTAACCATAAAATCTGAAAGAATTAGTTCTTAAAAATAACATTGCAAAAACCACACTAGTGGAGGTTGAGTTGCACCGCATGCAGTTTAACTATTTAAAACATGCTCCTCCGGTCCCAGAAAATCAGATCTACACCATTCAGCAACACGAGGTGCAGAATAAACAGTGCTGTCTGTAAAAACCACTGAAGAGATTGAAAGGGCTGGTCGCACAGCGAGCTCTTTCAGACCAGGCGGCTGACTCCTCGCTCCCTGTCCCACTCTCAACCGTCCAAGTCGTCGCGGCCATCACGCCTCATGTGCACCAAGAGGAATTGCAGCGACGAACCACGGATCCAGAATACGAGCCAATCGAGCCAACACGGAGTGAAATTGCTACCCCAATTCCGGCTCTGCTCCTCGACCAATCTCGCCGTCCCACCAACGAACTTTAAGAGAGCGAGGACAGTCACGCCCTAAGATGAATATTACTGAGAGCGTGACGCGACCTATCGATTCCCGGCACGGCTCACCTACGTTACGCTACAGCTAGAAGTAAAAGTTATCGTTCGGCGGTTTATAGAGCATAAATCCAATGTGACATGAATAGAGAGCTCAGTGAGAGATGCTATTTCACTGAGAGATAGAGCAGTGTCTCTTGAATTTTCAAGCATGAGAAGTGAAAGCGAGAATGAATGTACATTTTCTGCAGGTAGATGCTGTAGTAATGGCGTTCCAACGACCACACAGCAGAGTTTTGTTGCAGTGCTTGTTCATCCATCCCGTGGCTTAATGACTCCTGGGGGTTTCGACGTCGTAACAGACAGCCTGGACAATACGCCATCACCAGCAGGTGAATTCCTCGCGGCTGAAAAACAGTGCGGTCAAGATTGTCAACAGAGGGGGCATAAGGTCGGAATCTTCCAAATTTGTACAGAAGCGGAACAATTCTATCAATCTTTGGCGATTTCTGATAATAATTCGGAGGCAGCCAATGATCGAGATAACGCAAATGTGTAATAATCCGAAGGGTCTCCTGTTAGGAAATAGCAGTATGTGATGGTTCATGGGGCAGGAAAGAGGGTTAAGAGGTGAGAGGGGCAGACCGAAGTGCAGGCCTGCCGTTGAAATGAGAGTGCGGATTCGACTGTCAGTGATTGCTGACTTGGGTAGGGAACAGCTAGCCGACCGAAATAATGGTAAGGCGCTGAACATTCCATCTGGATCACATGGGTGTGATTGGATGGAGAATGATGTGCAGCATTTTTTGTAGAGGAGTATGGAATAATAAGGAAATGAATAACAGAGTTAGAGGGTTTCGATAGCAGATTCGCTACAAGCGCGCTGTCACTTACATATTTATCTAATGCTGAGCTGTTGTTGATAAACTTTATTTATAATCAATAAAATTCTTTTGGGCTTGCGACCGCATTGCCAGTATGTAAAACTAACGACTTTTCGGTCACTGTTGCAAGTGACCTTCTTCAGGGTGTTTCTGTTTACACCGTGAAGAAGGTTACTTGCAACAGTGACCGAAACGTCGGTAGTTTTACATGTTGACAATGCGGTCATGGATCCAGAAGAATTTTATTGACTGTGACAATGGGCGCGGAAGCCTACGTTTATATTGTTTTATAGTATTTCCCAGATGGAGCACGTAATCCAGTCACATTGAATAAATATTAACTTTTAGTTATGTTACTACTGGTAAGTTTACTTTCACAAGCTACTTAATCTTTTTGTAGCTGACTTTGTGCATGTTTTGTTCTTGCCACTCTTGTTTTATTGAGTAGGCCTCCATATTTCACCAATACAATGTGCAAACAGTAGATCTTTGAAAATGAAGTAGTCAGAGGGCCTACCAAAAAATTTCAGGAGATCAGCTCTTGAGTCATGGGATTTAGAATATAGATTGAGACTGACGAAGTTGATATATAACCTACGGTTTATGCAGAGAACAACCAGTAAGCTACTGGCATATTTCTGTGGCCTGCGATTCGAGTTTTAAGCGGGAGGTGGTGTTTGGAACAGTGTGCGAGGGTGTCAAAGGACATGTAGGTTCCATATTGCCGGTTCAGTTTTTTGTGGTTCTGTGTTTGGCATGACTTAGGGAACACGTGATTTGAAGAACTCTTTTGGGTGCAGCGGGTATAAAATCCTCACAATATTTCTATTTATGTTTCTTTAACTGCTCCATCAGCCTTACTACAGTAGGAGAACTGAAACTCAACATAGTAAGATGGTTAGAGTTCATTTTTCCACTAAAATTATAGGTATCAAAAGAGAATGAAAGATATCAACCGAGTTAACAAACCTTTCAGCTACTACAGTGATCTTAACCAGCTAGACTGACCGTGAAACATTTTACTCCCCATGAACTCACATACGGCAATGAATCTGTCATCCGACTGTTTGAACAATATGAATAGAATGGCCCCCGTAAATGAGTTCCGGGCGTCGGATCTTACATTAAAGATTCAACAATTAGAAGGAAGTTTGTCTAAATATGGATTAAAAAGTCTTGGTCCAGTTTTTCCCCAATTTATTACAGTTACTCTTTCCGATCCCATACATAAAGCAGAAAGCAATAATTTACACATTAATGTGATTAGTAAAATACAGCGTAATAAGAACTAACAATTCTGAACACTGAAACAAATTTAAACTAGTGCTGCGTTGATCTTCCAAAAGTCCTCAAGGAGACAAGTGAGGTGGTAGAGACCATCGTCTCAGCAGGTCATGCTTGAACAAATATCGCTGCAGATGGGTGCGCGGTCGTTATCCCAATTGTGCCAGAACGACGTCTGAAATCCACATGCAAATGTTGTCGATCATAGATGAGCCCTTGACTGCTGACTAGGTGTTAAATCACACAACCTAATCTAGTTTTGTCACAAACCACCGAAAAACGCCTAACTCCTCTCTTTCCTGGAAAGCCATTGTCGATGAGTCAGAGTTGAGTCCTACATGCGGCTGGGACTGCTGCCATCAACCACTGTGTGATGGGCCACTTCTCGATGCCAAGTCCGTCTCTTCATGCCTCTCTTTCCTTTCTGCTCTGCACAAATTATACTTCACCAATGTGAGGGGTCGTCTAACATTGGTGGTGTTCCTTTTTTTTTTTTTTTTTGTTCAAAAATGTGGTCCAACATCCCACTTAGCAAAAGTTTTATAAGTTATCCAGTGAGCTGCCTTCTCAAGTACAAAATTGTGAGAAAATTGAGTTCCGAACTACCTCTTCTCCGATATCTTTTTAAGTCACCCAGTGGATTGTTTTCCTGGGTATAAATTATCAAGACAACGGTGTCCTACTTTTCTACCTAGAGAGAGAGAGAAATTCTCACTCCAACCTGACAAGGGGAGAAGAAATCAGAGATGAATTTCTCTCAACCAGTCTGGCACCATCCTTTTTTCTAGGAATTGCATCCCCCCAAACTGTTCTTTGAGCAGAGGCGCCAACATGTAAAGTAATTTATTCTGCACTGGCTGGATGCATGACACGGTTCCTTATACTAGGCATCTTAAGCTAAAGATCTGCATCCCACACTGCGTGGGCCACGGTTCGTGGAATCTTGACCACACGTAAGCTGCCTGCGCCGTGGTAGACAATACGGGCTCCCTAGACTCTCACCTAGCGGTCAGTGGCCGCGCGTTCATCCCCTGCCTCAAGTTGTATCATATTCAGAAGTCAACTTTTCTCCCCAGGGAACTCCGGGACCGGTTGCCAGCGGCCCTTGGCCCCTCTTGCTGTGTAGCTCATACACTTGTACATCGCAACAAATATGGTAAATTCAATCACCTACACTGCTGGAAAGAACGTAAGACATGTGTTTATCGCTCAATCTTTGGAATCAGCGCTATTCCCCGTAATATCACTGTCAGGTTGCAACCTCCCCATTATATTTGTTTCTGTCTGAAATTTAGTCCAACTTTACCTCCCACTCTAGAAAAATCTACGTATTACCAAAACTATGTTCCCACAAACTATTATCCAACTTAAAACTCGTATGCAAACCTTTGACTCAACGGAAACTTGTTTCAACTATACTGTTACTGATCTGAATGCAACTTGTGTTTTATTAAATGCGCAACTGAAGTAAAACAATTATCTGGCCCTAATAAAAATTTCCACTTACCTCGCGTCTTGACAACATTGTTGCAAATTTCTCGATAGCACAACAGAAAACAGCAAGTATGGAGCGCCTAAGCTAGATTTATGTTTCTAAATACATATTCGAACTGTTGAAAGTGGTATGCATAATGACAAACAGTGGCATGGAGAGAGTAACTATTCCTATGAAACGATATGCCAAGACAACTATTTTAGAATTAAGTGTGTATTCAAAAAGACGGAGTAAAACTTCGCATGATCTTCACACATAACATAGGTCAGAACAATACTATGATTAAGAACGTGAAATGGTTCAAATGGCTCTGAGCACTGTGGGACTTAACATCTGTGGTCATCAGTCCTCTAGAACTTAAACCTAACTAACCTAAGGACATCACACACATCCGTGCCCGAGGCAGGATTCGAACCTGCGACCGTAGCAGTCGCGCGGTTCCGGACTGAGCGCCTTAACCGCGAGACACCGCGGCCGGCTAAGAACGTGAACAATGATTTAGAAAAGGGTACAATGTTAACAGAGCATTTCTATAAAAACCAAACAGCTTAATCAGTTAATATGTTAATTCATCACTCTGGGAATTGATGTGGTATTTCTCTCAGCTCTGAGCAAGTTAACTAGCTGACAATAAACATTCCTAGCTTCTCTTCAAAAATAATGACATTGTTCAAAATTTATAGCCCTTTCGCTTTCCAATACAGGCATCATATTCATCATTGCTGTCTTTTACAGCCGGTCGCTATTGCCGAGCGGTTCTAGGCGCTTCAGTCCGGAACCGCGCTTTTGCTACAGTCGCAGGTTCGAATCCTGCCTCTGGCATGGATGTGTGTGATGTCCTTAGGTTAATTAGTTTTAAGTAGTTCTAAGTCTAGGGGACTGATGACCTCAGATGTTAAGTCCCATAGCACTTAGAGCCATTTGAACCATTTTGTGTTTTACAAATAATCTTTCTTCGTCTGACGCATATAATCACAAACCCACACAGCACTGGTAAGTAGGTCCATCACCTACCGCACTTCAACTGAGAATGTATCAGGCTGCGCAGGGGCAAAGACTGTGCCATGACAAGACCAAAGGTTATTTAACAGTAACGCAACTTGCTCTCTCTCTGACGTGCACATTGATAACATACAAAAACCAAAATGACATGACCACCTTACAAGATATTTATCAAAGAGTAGGAACATGATACGGACCACGACTGACTGAATCAGTGGTAATGATACATGTAACATGTCAGTTCACTAGTTCACCGACGCCCTTTAAGATATGCTTACTCCACGTGGCAGGAGCTAGAAGAGAGAAAGGGTTTAACAGAAAGAAAGGTTTTAATGATCTATTGAAGGTAATGTAATTATAGACGTAGGTCAAGCATCACAAGACTGGAAAAAGTAATCTGCCATGTCTTTTCCGGAAAAATTATCCCAGAATTTGCCTTCAGTGATTTGGGGAATCTACAGAAACCTAAATCTGAATAGCTGGACGGGGATATCTTCACCCTCTTTCCAAATACACGTCATATGTCTCACTGTCTTAGCTTATCTCGTTTGTAATTTAAGAACTTCGTCTGTCGATGCAGCAGTAACATTTCAGTCTGTAAAGAGTCTTATCCACAAAGACGTAGATGTAGTGTACAAACTCACGAACACTGTTTGAAAAACCATACTGAAAAACTTCGAGCTATTGTAGACGTTACAGATATCAGTTTATCTGCTTATACGATATTGCAGTACCTGCGTTGTTCAGAAGAACTATGCAATGTTACTTGGGAGATGCATGCAGTACACTGTGATATCGTTTTAGCCGCCTATACAGGGCAGCTACATTCAATTAAAATGTTCTCTCTTGTAAGACAATTCCATAATGTGTGTATGAGTACAGGCAGTGACTCAGGGACGAAGACGTATGGAAGTTTGGGTCTGACTGTGGGTCATACACCGACAGAGAAAGCGATTACGGCTACTGCTCGCGTAAAGTGGGAAAGCTGGCACGAGTCCCTATCCGGCATAAATTTTCATTGTCGTCATTCGCTTATACAGCTGATGGTTGTTTGTATTCGAAAATGCGAATACATGTCATATATATCTGTTTATACACTGAAGTGTCAACGAAACTGGTATAGGCATGCATATTCAAATACATAGATATTAAACAGGCAGAATATGGCGCTACTGTTGGCAAGGCCTATATAAGACAACAAGTGTCTGGCGCAGTTGTTAGATCTGTTACTGCTGGTACCATGGCAGGTTAAGTTAGTATGAACGTGATGTTATAGTCGGCGCACGAGCGATGGGACACAGCATCTCCGAGGCAGTGATGAAGTGGGGATTTTCCCGTCAGACAATTTCACTAGCGTACCGTGAATATCAGGACTCCGGTAAAACATCAAATCTCTGACATCGCTGTGGCCGGAAAAAGAAGTGCAACCCTTCCGCAAATTGCTGCAGATTTCAATGTTGGGCCCTTAACGAGTGTCAGATTGCGACCATTCAACGAAACACCATCGATATGATCTTTCGGAGCCGAAGGCCCACTCGTGTACCTTGGATGACTGCACGACACAAAGCTTTAGGCCTCGCCTGGACCCGTCAACACCGACACTGGACTGTTGATGACTAGAATCATTTTGCCTGGTCGGACGAGTCTCGTTTCAGATTGTATCGAACGGATGGACGTGTACGGGTCTGGAGACGGCCTCATGAATCCATGGACCCTGAGTATCAGCAGGGGAGTGTTCAAGCTGGTGGAGGCTTTGTAATGGTGTGGGGCGTGTGCGGCTGGAGTGATATGGGAACGCCTGATGCGTCTAGATGCGACGCTGATAGGTGATACGTACTGTCTGATCACCTGCAGCCGTCATGTTCATTGTGCATTCTGAGGCCAAAGCGAGACCCTACACGTCCAGAATTGCTACAGAGTGGCTCCACGAACACTCTTCTGAGACCGAGCGAGGTGGCGCAGTGGTTAGCACAGTGGACTCGCATTCGGGAGGACGACGGTTCAATCCCGCGTCCAACCATCGTGATTTAGATTTTCTGTGATTTCCCTAAATCGCTTCAGGTAAATGCTGGGATGGTTCCTTTGAAAGGGTACGGCTGACTTCCTTCAACATCATTCCCTAATCCAGTGAGACCGATGACCTCGCTGTTTGTCTCTTCCACCCGCCCAACCAACCAACTCTTCTGAGTTTAATCACTTCCGCTGACCACCAGACTCCCCAAGATGAACATCATTCAGCATATCTGGGATACCTTTCAACGTCTTGTTACAAGCTATCTCCAGCCCCTCGTACTCTTACGTATTTGTGGACAGCTCTGGAGGATTCATGGTGTCAGTTCCCTCCTACACTACTTCAGACATTAGTCGAGTCCATGCTATGTCGTGTCGCGGCACTTCTGCGTGCTCGTGGAGGCCCTACAAGATACCAGGCAGGTGTACCAGTTTCTTTGGCTCTTCAGTGTAGTTCCCAAGTTACGATTTTTTGAAATGAAAGAGGGATTTTATAGACGCCCTAAAGTTATGCAGAAATGAAGATAAATGCACTGGATAGTGTGTACAGCTGCGTCAAGCCAGTCTTTGGAATGATGACCAGAAAAACAGCAATAGCCCATTACTGGCTGAAAAACATTTTGACTGGAATTTTTAGACGATACAACTACGCTCGACTGAAGAGAATGGCCAAACATGCGGAAGTTTCGTTGGGAGGCGAGCCGGCGGCAGGCGGCCCCTATGACGGCAGCAGGTGGGAGGGTGGGTGCGCGCCGCACGTGAGTCAGCTCAGCGCCGCCCGCGGTGTGAGCTCACGCGGCAGTGACGTGCGCCGCCGCCGGCCCGGCCACCCGTTCCGCGTAGCGCGCCTCTGCGTCACAGCGCGCTGCGCAAAATAACGAGCGTGACGCCGGCGCTGACGTCAGCGGCAACAACAAAAATCTCGCCCGAGTGAAAAATCCCTAAGTGCTGCGGCTACTGCGAAACTGCTTTCATCTCGTCCATCCTGTTTGTGGCACTCCTTGCTGCACGGCAAAAATAATCTGCAACGCTACCGGAAAGAAAATTGCAACACGTGAACATATAGCCGTGCATATTAGGCGTTCCTAATCGTAATACTTCTTTTCGTGGTGCTTAATGGTTCTGTGCAAGTACACTGACGGAAAAAATCGCAACGCCAAAAGTAATTACTGTAGAGTAATGAAAAGTCGGGAACACATATGTCTAGCTGTGGTCAACATTTCAAGATGCTTAATGTAAGCGTGAGGTAAGCCATTGCAAATGTTAAATACTGGTACTGTAACCACCAGAATGTTGAATGCAAGCATACAAACGGGCATGCATTGTGTTGTACAGGTGCCGGAAGTCAGTTTGTGGGTTGGAATTCCATGCCTGTAGCACTCGGTCGGTCAATATAGATACGGTTAGTGCTGTTTTCTCATGTCATCTCATGTCGTGTGACTAGGACCTCCCATTGGGTAGACAGTTCGCTGGATGCAAATCTTTCGATTTGACGCCACTTCGGTGACTTGTACGTCGATGGGGATGAAATGATGATGATGAGGACAACACAACACCCAGTCCCTGAGCGGAGAAAATCTCCGACCCAGCCGGAAATCGAACCTGGGCCCTTAGGACTGACATTCTGTCGCGCTGGCCACTCAGCTACCGGAGGCGGACATGCTTCAAAAATGGTTCAAATAGCCCTGAGCACTATGCGACTTAACTTCTGAGGTCATCAGTCGCCTAGAACTGAGAACTAATTAAACCTAACTAACCTAAGGAAATCACACACATCCATGCCCGAGGCAGGATTCGTACCTGCGACCGTAGCGGTCACGCGGTTCCAGACTGAAGCGCCTTTAACCGCACGGCCACACAGGCCGGCGCGGAGATGCTGTTTTGCTGTTTGTGGATGGCGCCACAGTTGTCGTCCAATGATGTCTCGTATGTGCTCGATTAGAGACAGATCTGGTGGTCGAGGAGGCCAAGGAAACAAGTCGACATCCTGTAGAGCATGTTGGGCTATAGCAGTGGTAGGTAGGCGAGCGTTATTCTGTTGAAAAACACCCCTTGAGTGCTGTTCACGAATAACCCACCAGGTTAGCGCTAATGCGCTGCTTCCTGGACTCGGGTAGGCGCACTGGCCCCGGATCGAATCCACCCGGCGGATTAATGACGGAGGCCAGAGTGCCAGTCAGCCTGGATGTGGTTTTTAGGCGGTTTTCCACATCCCACTAGGTGAATACTGGGTTGGTCCCCACGTCCCCCCTCAGTTACACAGGTCGCAGACATCTGAATACATTCATACTATTCCATGGATTACACTAGACACAGACAGTTGGGGTACACTAATTCCGTCCTGTGGGTACGGGGTGGCTGTAGGAAGGGCATCCGGCCACCCCCTAAATTAACCTTGCCAAATCAGATTAACCATGCCGACCCTGCGTCATTGCGGGAAAAAGGCGCAAGCAAAAGAAAGAAAGTAAAAAAAGTGCCATTCATGAATGGCAGCACAACAGGTCGACTCACCAGACTGATGTTCAGATGTGCAGTAATGGTGCATGGGATAACTCTGGGAATGCTCTTGCTGTCATAAGGAATAGCACCCCACACCATAACTACATGTGTACGTCCAGTGTGTCCATCACGCAGACAGGTTGACTGCTGGCCCTCAACTGCCCTCCTTCTAACCAACACACGGCCATCACTGGCACCGAGGCAGAAACAGCTTTCATTTGAAAACACAACATACCTCCACTCTGCCCTTCAATGAGCTCTCAGTTGAAACCACTCAAGTCGCAAATGGTCATGGTTTGGGGTCCAGTAGGATGCACTCTGCAGGGCATCCCCCTCGGAGTTGTCCTTGAAGTAACCGTTTTGAACAGTTCGTAGTGCCAACTGCTGCGCCAATTGCTGCTGCAGATGCAGTATGATGCGCCAGAGCCAAATGCGGCAGAGCCAAACACTGACAATGACGGTGTCTCCTCTCGGTAGTGCCACGTGGCCGTCAGGAGACCTGTATTCTTGCGGCCATACGTTCCGGGTGACCACCGCTGCCAGCAATCATGTTCAGAGCTTTGAGTTCTTGGTCAAGTCTTTCTGCTATATCGCAGAAGGAAAATCCAGCTTCTCGTAGCCCTGTTACACTACCTCGATCAGAATCATTGAGGTGTTGATAATAGCGTCTTTGTCGCCTTAATGGTAGTTCTTCACTAACATCAAATCAGCACGTCCAGTCTCAAAGGTGACTAACGTTTACGAACGTTACAGCATGGACGGAGAGTAGATCTGATTTGCATCCTCATAGTGGCGCTACTAGCGCCACGCTTATGTGGCTGGGGGCCGGCCGGAGTGGCCGAGCGGTTCTAGGCGCTACAGTGTGGAGCCACACGAGCGCTACGGTCGCAGGTTCGAGTCCTGCCCCGGGCATAGATGTTTGTGATGTCCTTAGGTTAGTTAGGTTTAATTAGTTCTAAGTTCTAGGGGACTGATGACCACAGAAGTTAAGTCCCATAGTGCTCAGAGCCATTTGAACCATTTTTGAACCTTATGTGGCTGGCGTGAAATTTGAATAGACTTCACCTTTCAGGTGTAGAAATACTCCTACCAACTTTTGTTTATACGATATTGCAGTGCCTGCGTTATTCCGAATTGCGATGCAGTTTTCCTTTGGCACGTACGCATGTCCAGAGGAACAGACACTGCGGCAACTGCAGCCGTTATGAGATACATGAAACGTATTCGCAATTGCAGGTTTAGAATCGGAACGACGACAGTGAAAGTTTGTGCGGTATTAGGACTCGAACCCTGATTTCTCTCTTATCATAAGCGGTCGCCTTATCAGTAGGCTATCCCAGCACGACTCTCGGCCAGACCCAGACTTCCATATGTAGTCACTCATTTGTCTACAAACTGTACTCGCACATCCATTATGTGTATTTCCGTACGGGCGAACATTTTACTTGAAACGGGAATATACGTAATGTATATACGAGTACAGTTCGTGGACAAATGATTGACGACATACGGAATTCTGGGTCTGGGATAGCGTAATGATTAGGCGACCGCGACTTTCAAGCAAAATGTCTCGTCTGTACGGGAATATACACAACGGGTGTACGACTACAGGTTGTAGATACGTGTCTGGCGACATATGGAGGGTTGGGTATGGCAGTGAGTCGTGCTCGGATACTCAAAACAACATTGTAGGTAGAGCAACCACAGTTGCCGGCCGGAGTGGTCGAGCGGTTCTAGGCGCTGCAATCTGGAGCGGAGCGACCGCTAAGGTCGCAGGTTCGAATCCTGCCTCGGGGATGGATATGTGTCATGTCCTTAGGTTAGTTAGGTTTAAGTAGTTGTAAGTTCTAGGCGACTGATGACCTCAGAAGTTAAGTCGCATAGTGCTCAGGGCCATTTGAACCATTTTTTTTTTGAGCAACCACAGCTATAAGTAGTCATCGTGGGTATTAATAAACCGCCCAGGCTGTATTTAGTACTTCATTATTGGATCACTACCGGTTTCGTGGCACTACAAGCCAAATTTTCAGGTGAACATATGTATAACAGTAAGTCCAGATGGAATAACAACCCTGAGATAGACATTGGTATGGTAAATTATTGTAAGATTTTGAAAAGAACATTTTTTTAAGTCTTAAAATAATTTCCGTCTAGGCAAAGTGCAATTCCCTGAAGATTAGCAGCCAGTTGATAGGACAAGACGTGCTAAAACGAATCGAAGCAGAGAATGGTTACCTTCATGGTTTTTCTTTTTCGATAAAGCGAATTGTCACGTCTCCTCCGCCCTGGTCTCTTCTGTGCTCCACGAAACTCATATTCTCGTTTCCCTTCTCCTCTTCTCCTCTCCTCCCCTCTCCGATCCTCTCCCTTCCCCTCCCACCCCGCCTCTCCCATCCTCTCCCCTCCCCACCCCACCCCTCTGGAGGTCGGAGGACCCACATATCGTCGTACAGCGGATCATGGACAGCCCGAAAGTGAATATGTGGTGTGGTCTAACGCACAACACAGTTTCTGAACCGGTCCTTTTCCCAGCGTGTACCGTTACGGCAACAGATCACACTCGACGTGCTGGAACTGCGTACAATACAAAGGTTGTGAGACGTTGTAAGCGTCAAACCGTCTCGGTGCTGTCTGCCAATTTTTTTAAGAGATAAGGTGGAACAATTCTGAGAGAGACAATAAGTCACCGTTATTTGAAACCAGTGTTAACAGGAAGCGCATGCTTTACATATTTTTTTCACATTTACACGCCGTATAGATTTATCACCGGTTTCTGAGAAAGCAGTGTTTCGTAAACATAATCTTATCGCAGCCGTGGCACACTAACACACTTCTCAGTCAACAAGGCTGTGAGTGTCGCCGCGGAGTGCGCGCGCCTACTCTCGCCAGAGGCCGTACGGAGAAACTTATCTGGCTTTGCGTCAGCAGTGCGCAGCTCGCAGGAGCTGCGGCGCAGAACCAGGGGCTGAGGGCAGCAGGCGCCGTATCGCAGCGGGCTAGGCGAGAGGCCGCGTGCCCTACGTCTCAACACGAGTCCGGTTTGTTCCACGGGGAACATCTGCGGTACGCCGTTGTGGGACCAGGAGACGTCAAACACCGGCAAAGCTCACGAAAACAGACCAGATAGCTTGGGTGTCGTCCCTGAAGTTTCGCTCGTTGTGTTACAAGTACAGGGTGTCCGAAAAGTCTTTCCCTCATTACATAAATCGATAACTCAGGCCAGAAGTAAGATACAAATATGAAACTGGTGTCTAATTGTTTACAAACTGCCCGCATCTCGTGGTCGTGCGGTAGCGTTCTCGCTTCCCACGCCCGGGTTCCCGGGTTCGATTCCCGGCGGGGTCAGGGATTTTCTCTGCCTCGTGATGGCTGGGTGTTGTGTGCTGTCCTTAGGTTAGTTAGGTTTAAGTAGTTCTAAGTTCTAGGGGACTTATGGCCACAGCAGTTGAGTCCCATAGTGCTCAGAGCCATTTGAACCATTTTTTTTGTTTACAAACTATCAAAGTTTTTTCACAAATCAGTAGACTTCCACTTCCATTGTTGCCCAATGACGGTACACGTCGATATGACTTTGCGGTCGAAATGCTGTCACGTAATGAGGACGATGATGGTTACCTCAGACGAATTGCCTTTTCCGACGAAGCGACCCTTTTTGTCAATGGAGTAGTGAATCGCCATAATGTGCGCATTTGGGGTTCAAAACCCCCTGGCGAGGTCACGGAGTGCACCAGAGGCAGTCCAAAGGTGAATGTTTGGTGCGCGCTATTGCACGATTGAATTATCGGGCCATTCTTCTTCGCTGAGGCTACCATCACATCTGCAGTGTATCTGGACATGTTGCAACTGTATGCTGTTCCTCAGCTGCTTCAGTATCACCCCGATGTCTTGTTTCAGCAAGACGGTGCACCGCCTCATTGGCGTTTGGACGTCCGTGCCTATCTCGATACGACCTTTCCTGGGCGATGGATTGGTCGTGATGGGCCAACGGTTTGGCCTCCACGCTCTTCTGGCATAACCTCAATAGACTTCTTTTTATGGGGTTATGTCAAGGATGAGGTCTACCGAATACGTGTACCAGATCTTGAAACACTGCGGCAACGGATAACCACGGTCGTTGAATCGATCCCTCCAGTGAGGTAGGCTAATGTGTGGACGGAAATTGAATATCGCTTAGATGTGCTACGTGCTGCCAAGGGTGCTCACGTGGAAGTTTACTGATGTGTGAAAAAAACTTTGATACTTTGTAAAAAATTAGACACCAGTTTCATATTTGTATCTTACTTCTAGCCTGAGTTATCAATTTATGTAATCAGGGAAAGACTTTTCGGACACCCTGTATATTCACTTGTGTCAGACAGTTTGACTACTACACAAGACGTGTGATTTCACCTGAATGTTTCTTACACCAGCCAGTCTCAGTTTAACTTCAGTGTCCGCAATAAATGTCATCTTACGAGATAGTGTTCGTTATCTCATGGCCCCAGATAAGATGAAAGGTATTCTGCAAAATATGGTTGTACAGCTCTCGAAATACAGTTTATGATTCAGCTAAACCCAAAACCCACTTCCATATAATAAATGCATCCAGGCAACAAGGTCTTTCGCGACGGCACTCTTGCCTAAAACATTGTCGAACTTCTTGCCGCGTCACTTCAGGGTAATATCTCGAGCTTTCGGCGATTACGTCCATCCTCTTCGTCAAGAGCAACTGACTGTCAAAACTGCTGTTGTGGCGGCCCTATGTAGCCCATTAACGACTTCTGATTGGTCGGCAATTACGTAATGTCGTCGCAGATGTTGACAACGTCTGCGCTGGTGGCGTCACAGCTCTGGCCGTAGCTTAAACATTGCGGCGAATATCTCTGGCTCTTCTCTACATCGAGAGCTCGCTTCCATGCACCGCTGTCACGGTTGAAAATATTCTCACACATTTTTATTTCCATAACCTCTTAAACTAAAAAATCACCATATGTGTAAGCCTGGGAAAACTTCTGTTTCGTCAAGTAGTATTTTATGTTTGTTTGTGAGGCTGTGCTCGGCAACTTCAAATTTCTCCCGTTATCGATTTTTAAAATGCCGTCGATGTTCTGCACAACGGTCGAAAATAGTCCTGATGGACTGACTGATGCAATTGCTTCCGCTCTCAGAAGGGAAGTTATAAATCCCAGGGATTCTGAAGCGAAGACTGTCTTTAACACGGCGTAGTATCTCCTTTATCTTCTTACAAGATCGGAAAATAGATCTTAGACCTTGCGCTCCCAGGAATCTGCCTGTTTTGCTGAATGTAGCGCCGCAGAAAGGAAGCAATGCAATCGGTTGCTCACCACGTGTGTGTTCAGTATTTTCACGTTTGCTTTTCTAGGAGAACGCTGACTTCATATCACGTGACCCACGCCGTTCCTTTGAAACACATACACCAGATCATTAATTTCGGAACCCAAGTGGTCCTCGTTAGAAACAAGTTTTGCTCTGTATGCCAGCGTATTTAAAACTGCTCTGGGCGCTAAATCAGTGTGCGGCGGCTTGCGGTACACTGAGTGGCCGAGACGCCCATCCGACTTTCACTGTACCCAAATGTGTGTGTGAAATCTTATGGGACTTAACTGCTAGGGTCATCAGTCCCTAAGCTTGCACACTACTTAAGGGGCTCCGGAACGCCCTATACTTGCAATGATAAAATAACGCTTATAAATTACATCTTTCCTCACAAAGTATTTGAGGTAGGAAGTTGAACTTTTTACAGATTATTTATTGGAATATGGGCTACAACTTAACACAGGGATTTTACAAAATTTTAGTTCAGTTATTAAAGATGATTTTTTTTTCAATTGTAATGAAAATTCACAACATTTTTTTGCAATTTTTTATTTATATATTCAAAAATATACAGTTTTTTGGAAAAAGGCTGTGTTAAATTATGCAGAAGGTACTGTGTCACATTTACTGAAAGTTTGAAACAAATATGTTTGGAAGATCCTTAGAAAACATGTAATTAGTATGAGAAAATAAAAGTTTTGGGAATCGAGCGACAAAGATTGGATTAACTTTTTAGTGCATTGCAGGTCCATAGGATGGAATATCTTCATCCTGTGCAAACTCCTCTTCCAGCTTCCTCTAGTTCCTCCTCCTGTTTACTCTTGCTTGTATTTCTAGACTCTTTACAGCCCTGTCTGCAGCCCGAAGGCGTTCCTTGTCTAAAGCAAGCATCGCTCGTACCATCTTCATTCCCATATTTCTAAATACCTTGCACCTTACAATGTTGCCATCATTGAAAGTCGCAACAGCATCATACACACCAAAGTGAAGTGTTTCTATTCCAACAAATACAGTCTTGGGGATTCTCGACCATATAACACTATTTACACTTTCATTGGGGTTTTGAGTTTTTCCGTGAATACACTTTTTCAACAGTTCAGGTGTTGCTAAGTCTCTGAAAATAGGTTTTATCACCTCCATTATTGCATGAGGTAGACTATGCTTATGAGTGTACACTTCACCAGTTAGCAATCCTTTGTTATATTTACACCAACTGTCTTCTTCTTTGGGACACAAGCTATCTTGGGGATTTTCATCGGTTGAAGAAGTATGAAAAAAAAGAGCCCAAACAGCCTTCTTCATTTCGTCGACACTTTGTGTATTTCTAATAACTTTACTTTTACTCATTATTATACTTCAACAAAACAGAGACTCAAGAAAAAGAATTAATTACGAATATTTTCGAGATAAGGACAGAGTAAATAAACATGAAACAATCGACAATCACACCAGCGATATATATTGAACCATCACAGGTTAGCCACGACACATACTTTATCTCACATCACTAAAATGTACCTGATGCACGCGGACGTTAATAATAACACCATTTGACAGCAGTTTAACAGCGCCACAGTGGGTCACGCCCATGTAGAACACATTTCAAAAAAAATTTAAAAATAGTTGTAGTCTTCGGAATTGAATAAATTATATATCTATTAAAAGGTAATAGTCTGCAGATTCAGAAAACGCAAACAAGTAAAAATTGAACTTTTCATGATTTTGAGCCTTTCCGGAGCCCCTTAACCTAAATTATCCTAAGGACAAACACACACATACACACGCATGCCCGAGGGAGGACTCGAACCTCCGCCGGGACCAGGCGCAAAGTCCATGACTGCAGCGCCTGAGACGCTCGGCTAATCCCTCGCGGCTGTACCAAAAAATCTGCATGCAGCAAATAGGCAGAGTCCTGCGAAGACAAGGTATAATATCTATTTTCTGAGATGATAAAGCAGATGTTACGCCTTGTTAAGGACAGTCTCGGCCTCAGGATATCTGGGATTTACAACATCCCTTGCGAGTGCGGAAGTAGTTATATCGGTCAGTCAATCCGCACCGTTTCCGACAGCTGTGCAGAACAACAGCATATTATGAAACGTCCCCCATGAAAAATTATACAAGACTGTGCTTAACCTGACACACAATATTTTTTTTTTTTTTTAGCGCAACGCAATCTGACTTTCAGAAATCCCCACAAAGGAATGGCCCTGACTAACATTAACCTATACCTTTCACAAATCACTTACCTCACCAAAAATCTTCGTTACTCGAACTACTGCAATACAGCGAGCGCCACTACTGCCAGCTAAATAAAAGATTCAAACTACGGAAGTCACTAACTACTGATAGGGATAGTTAGCAAACAAACAATAGAGAACAAACAATGTATTTACCTTAATAGTCATAATATATATAGCAGTTCATAATATCCAGTATAACAAATTTCAAAACTCCGCCATCTCTCGCCCCACATCCACCACTGCTGGCGGCTCACCTCCAACTGCGCAACGCTACGCGCTGTTCACATCGAGCTACCCAACACTACAATGGCAGACAACAATGCAAACTACCCACAGACTGTGCACAGCACAGCCAGAGATTTTTCATACAGAGCGCTACGTAACGTTGCCAATAAGAAAACATAAACAGCCTACTTACAATTAAAAATCGGGAACTGAAGAAATCTGTAGTTGCTGAGCACAGCCTCAGGAACAAACATAAAGTACTATTTGACGAAACAAAAGTTTTTCCCAGGCTTTTACATACTGGATTCTGAAATTGAAGAGGCTGTAGAAATAAGAATGAGTGAGAAGATCTTCACTCCTGACAGCGGATATAATCTTAGCGGTGCATGGAAACGAGCTCTCGATGCAGATCAGGCTCCGAGATACTGGTCGCAATGTTTACGCTACGGCTGGAGTCGTGGCGTCATCAGCGCAGACGTTGACACCATCTTCGATGGCATTACATAATTGCCGACCAATCAGAAGCCGTTTATGGGCTACATAAGTCAGTCACAGCAGCAGTTTTGACAGTCAGTTGCTCTTGACGCAGACGATGTAGGTAACCGTCGATAGCTCGAGGTTTTAACTTGAACTGAGGCAGCAAGAAGTCCGAGAACGTTTTTTTACAAATGAATCCCGAGCTTGCAGCGCTCCTTGTTCATAGTTCTCGTGGTTGGCGTCCTCAAGTGTAAGATGAAGAAGACAGCACGTACATCGACAAGCTAGCGGGAATGACTATCCACCGACGATATAGCACGTTTTCACTACTGAAAACCGCGCCACTTTAGCACACTTGCAAACGCGACGAGAACAGCCCACAGCACAGAAGTGACAAGCCAGGTATAACATAGCAACGTCATGATGCAGCACCATCACGCGGTAGTGCAATGCGAAGAACATGTGGGAATTAGCACAGGATATTGCCAGATAATATGTTTCTCATAAGCTGCGCGTTTCATCTCTCCTCTAACTGTTGAGTACGGTCCAGAGCATGCGAAGAACATGTGGGAATTAGCACAGGATATTGCCAGATAATATGTTTCTCATAAGCTGCGCGTTTCATCTCTCCTCTAACTGTTGAGTACGGTCCAGAGCTTCTACTTTATTCAGCATCTGCATCAGAACGATAGCCTCTGTTTCGAGCACCGTCGCATATCATCACTTCCGTTCCCGAAACTTACATTTTCATGCATTTTTTTTTAAATTGCCGATTATATTACAAGTGTCATTTAGCCTTATTTATACTTTCCCAATAGTTCGAGTTAGATATTTTATTAAATAGCAATCTGAAAGTATATGTAAGCCATTTATGTAACGAAACTACATCCGGCATCTCAGTGATGACATCCTGGAGTCACTGAGAAACTTGAATGAGACTATCCTGACGGTAGCGAGAAAAACCATGTTCCCGCATCGTTTACTCCTACGTAGTTGCTGGAAACACTTATATCTCTGATTCATGTGTACATCAAGCTGCGGTGAGTAAAGGTACCACCACAGCTGGTAACATCCTATCCTGTCTTCGCCACATACCGGTTTCCCACAGGAAAAAATAAAGGAACTCCATTCCTCCGCTGCAGTCATGGAATTTGCAGCTGGTCCCGGCGGAGGTTCGAGTCCTCCCTCGGACATGGGTGTGTGTGTTTGTCCTTAGGATAATTTAGTTTAAGTAGTGTGTAAGCTTAGGGTCTGATGACCTTAGCAGTTAAGTCCCATAAGATTTCACACACAACTCCATTCCTCCATTGCAAATGGGTCGTCAATACCATAAAACTCAATTCACAGTCAAGAAAATTTATATTACATAATGACGTATTTGCCATAATTTTTCATCGCAGCTGTAGCTGGAGAGTTCTAGATGAATGGAAAATAGGAGAGGTAAGGACTAACGAATTTTATTCATAAATACGTCGCTTTTATTTCTTAATTTCATTTCAGTACGCGTTATATTTCATTGATTGCTCTGACGGAGAGTGAAAGCGTCCGGGAAGAGGAGGCAGTTAGACAGGTTCACCACGCATGCCGTAATGGAAATCAATAATCGAAGTCGCGCCGAGTGCCTTCCTAACAGCAAGCAACTTAACAGACGTGAAGCGGAGCGCGACCGCAGGGTTTTGGCGGTCACCTTGTTAGCAAGTGGCGGCGGATCTACGCGATAAAATATCTGGAACAATCGAAATACGTTTAAGTTAGGAGAGAAGAATGATAAACGAAAGCAGTGTTACGATAAATGTACGGTAGCTCTGTCGCAGTGTAGAATGAGCGCTATTTCTATGGACTATTTTGTGGATAAGAGGTGTAATGAGCTTGGAAACCTTCTGGAGGGTGAGAATGAATTCGGAAAGCATTTGTCATTAAGTACAAAAGCTGTCCACTTCGTTCATGATTAAAGAGCTTTTCGGGCGCAATGAATATTTCTGCAAATGAAACTGTAGGGTTTCTCGACATTTATTTGACAAATGTGGAAATGTGACTTCGCAAAATAATACTTCACGTACTGGCTTTGTTACTAATTTTTTAGTTGGTCCAATACTGCTGTTAGTGTTTGACTTCGGAATCCACACAAATTATAAAAATAAATGTGAGTACGTGCACGTATACGTATGTTCCACATTTCCCCCTAAACCACAGGAATCCGTTCCAAAAAAACTTAGCACATAAATCATTTACTGTCTGGAAAGAAGCGCTGTGAATGTAAGAATCGCATACCTATCGAAGGGGTGAGGAGACGGGAGAAAAAGAAGTGTAGCCAACGACGGGCGAATATCCAGACTTTATCCATCAACAATCTGATAAAGAGAGCACTTAGTGACTTGCAAAACATTTTATATACAATTTCAGGCCTTTAAGAAACTTTTAACACTGAATCACCTACAAAATTATGAAAAGAAAAAACGTATTGCTTACACACTTTCGTTGACATGGAGTAGAACTGCCGCACCAGGCATGACGTTTTAATATGATACTCTTTTCTACTAACTCTATCCGTGACACGTTTTGAAGACAGTACTCATATATACCACCGAATGTAGCTCCAAAATGTGTCATCATTATACAATGAATAGTTCAAGAGGTACGACGTCATAAACATAGAGATGCGTAAAAAACAGCTGCATTATGCATGACGTTTTAATTTATAGCTTCTTTACCACTAAGTCTATTCGCAACAGACGTCACAGAGAGTATCCACACATATCACTGAATTTACTGCCAAATTACACTGAAGCGCCAAAGAAATTGGTATAGGCATGCTATTCAGATACAGAGATGTGTAAACAGGAAGAATACGGCGCTGCGGTCGGCAACGCCTGTATAAAACAAGTGTCTGGCGCAGTTTGTAGATAGGTTACTGCTGCTACGGTGGCAGGTTCTCAAAATTTAAGTGAGCTTGAGCGTGGTGTTATAGCCGGCAAACGAGCGATAGGACACAGCATCTCCGAGGCAGCGATGAGGTGGGGATTTTCCCTTAAGACCATTTCACGAGTGTACCTTGAATATCATAAATCCGGTGAAACATCAGACCTCCGACATATTTGCGGCCGGAAAAAGATCCTTCAAGAACGGGACCAACGACGACTGAACAGAATCGTTCAACGTGACGGAAGTGCCACCCTTCCGTAAATTTCTGCAGATTTCAACACTGGGCCATCAACAAGTGTCAGCGTGCGAACCATTCAACGAAACGTCATCGATATGGGCTTTCGGAGCCTAAGGCCCACTCGTGTGCCAATGATGACTGCACGACACAAAGCTTTACGTCTCCTCTCAGCCCGTCAACATCGACATTGGACTGTTGATGACTAGAAACATGTTGCCTGGTCAGAGACTCGTTTCAAATTATATCGAGCGGATGGAAGTGTACAGGTGTGGAGACAACCTCATCAAACCATGGACCCTGCATGTCAGCAGGTGACTGTTCTAGTTGTGTAATGATGTGGGGCGTGTGCAGTTGGAGCGATATGGAACCCCTGATACGTCTAGGTACGCTCTGACAGGTGACACGTATGTAAGCGTCCTGTCTGATCGCCTGCATCCATTCATGTCCGTTGTGCATTCCGACGGACTTGGGCAATTCCAGCAGGACAATGCGACACCCCACAAGTCCAGACTGCTACAGAGTGGCCCCAGGAACACACTTCTGAGTTCAAACACTTCCGGTGGCAAACTCTCCAGACACGAAGATTGTTGAGCATATCTGGGATGCCTTGCTACGTGCTGTTCAGAAAAGATCTCCACCCCCTCGTCCTTGCGGATTTATGAACAGTCCTGCAGTATTCATGGTGTCTATTCCTCCAGCACTTTTTCAGACATTAGTCGAGTCCATGCCATATCGTGTTGCGGCACTTCTGCGTGTTCTCGGGGGCTCTATACCAAATTAGGCAGGTGTACCAGTTTCCTTGGCTCTTCAGTGTATATAATTTTAATACACTTGGTTCGGGGTCCGGCCGGAGTGGCCGAGCGGTTCTAGGTGCTACAGTCTGGAACCAAGCGACCGCAACGGTCGCAGGTTCGAATCCTGCCTCGGGCATGGATGTGTGTGATGTCCTTAGGTTAATTAGGTTTAAGTAGTTCTAAGTTCTAGGGGACTGATGACCTCAGAAGTTAAGTCCCATAGTGCTCAGAACCATTTGAACCATGGTTCGGGATATATGACATGGTAAACAATGAGCTGCGCGAAAACGAAAGTGCAAAGCGCAGTTCTCAAGAGATACATGTGAAATACGTCTACAAATATGTGTGAAGCATGTTAAATGCATGTTGGGTGTGCGAACACCGGTGAAGCCAAAGGTAAATAGCTCTTGGTTGGGGGTAACAACCACCATTGTCCTGTTGGGATGGGGCTGATGGTCAGAGAAGGTGCGGGACGAGGAGATGGAGATACTGAGAGCGGGAAAGAGGAGATGGACTAACAGAAAAGGGGTAAGGAAGATTAGGATTTAACGTCCCGTCGACATCGAGGTCATCAGAGACGGAGCAGAAGCTCGGTATGAGTTACGGATGAGGAAAGGATCCGGCCGTCCTGACAAAGCAACCACCCCGGCATACTTGCCTGGGGGGATTGGCGTAAATCACGGAAAACCTCAACCTGGATGGCCTTAAGCGGATTTGAACCGTTGTCTACATCTACATCTACATTTATACTCCGCAAACCACCCCCGAATGTGAGTAGTGTGCTAACCCTTGCGCCACTTCGATTAGTGGGGCTAATAGACGATTAGAGTAAATACATACCAAGGCACGCCGGCCACACAGTTAGTGTTATAAATGAAAACACAACAACACTCAGGTATACCACAAATGAATTCTTTATGTACCTATAATGTTGTAGTATGCAGCTATATTTTTTTCGTGTTTCTGTTTTCCGACTGTTCCTTTTGTGTATATTATACAACTATTAACTGACTTGTGAGGACTGGCGTCCTTTTCTAGAGAGCAACAGTCGCGAGCAATGTACTCCATACTAGGTTGAAAGTGGAGTGAATGTATTACGTAACTTTAGTGTTTTACCGCAAGTTTAAAGATCTGCATGAAAAACATCCGGGGCAAAATTAAAAATCCATCGCAGGGTCGTTAACATATTTGAGGTTGACCAACTAATAGGTGCGAGGTGTTCAGATCCATGTGCGACCACCGATCGCTAATGTGGGTACAGTACTTACCCGGTTCATCTCCTGTCGCAAAACACTGGACTTGACTCACTACAAACTGCGGCAGACACATCACGTAATGATTTATTCAACATGTGCATGACCTATTTCCTGTCTCATACCTGTAAAAAGGAAACAATTATTTTATCCATGCTGGACCTTAATGAATTCTGTGGCTGTTTCTTAGTTAAAGATTGCTAAGAGAGACCTCTATGAGTTATAAATTCTTCCGTCTTTAAAAGGAAGTAGTACCCTTTCTTTGAAGTCTTCGATGCAGACAAACCATCTCCTATTTTATGCTAATTTGTTCAACAATAATGAAGCTCTAATATTGCGAGAATCTTAGGTTAGTTTTTGACACGCGACAAACTGACATTTACCGACGGTCCCAAAATATTTTGAACACATTATCAAAACAATACGACATCAATATTTTTCGGAAATATGCCATGAAAGTAGCACTACAAACAGAAGAAAAATCAAAGTAAATAAATTCGGCTCGCTGATCTTTAGATGAAAACAGATCTGCCACCCTGTCTGAACACTTTTAATCTCCATCCTAACAGCTTTCGAATGAGCTGAGGAAACATAAATTTGCGTAATATTTGCTCTTCTGTAATTAACATAGGAGTGTTCCGTTAAGCTCTCTGCCCGAATACGAATCCCTCTCACTTAAAATGTACCCGTCAAACGATGTACTCCTCAATAATCATAGCATAGAGATTTATTCACGGAATACCCATTCGTGAGAGAAAACAATAGTGAACAGCTTGTCCTAACGTTTTTCTTCTTTACTGTATTTCAATTCCCCATCGGGGCGGGCTGGCAGCAGCATATGCGCTGCTCTTCAGCCGAAAGACATAGAACAAACAATAGAAGACATTTAAAAATATACCAAGGAGATTGTCCTAACGTTAGCATAAGGTTCTTTTTCAGCATAAGTCTTACACTCTACCGTTGCAGTATTCTGTCCTTGGAATGCTATAAATACACGTTTAAAGATATAGTGTGGAAGTGAATCAATTGTGACGAACGCCTCTTGCTAATATTTAACACAACTATGAGGGACATCAGTAAATAATGCAGCACATTGCTTGTTCTCGGCCAGTTTTGGTATAAAAAATTGTAATTTTGTTCTCGACGTCTTTAAGCATTTCCGCATCATCTCATATATTTCCATTAATTCCCTGCAGATGGCAGCACTGTAACCAGTCTTCAAAATGGTATCTGAGATAGAGGCGCGTTCTAAGCAGAGAGCAGTTATTGAATTTCCTTTGAGCGAAGACCATACTATCACAAATACTCACAGGTATTTACAGAATGACTACGGTCAATGGGAAGTGGGTAAAAGCACGGTAAGCAGCTGGGCACAACGTCTGTTGGCAACAGAATAGAAAGGAGGAAATCAATCTGACCTCCCATGTTGCAACATGTGGATGTTGCAAAGTATGGACAATTCTTATTCGAGGTAATCGACGAATAACAGTCGAGAAACTCAATGTGACGCCACTGTTGGTAGTGCCGACGTACTTGTCCATCAGTTGGCGTATAAAAAGGTTTCTGCGTCTGCGATCCTCGAACCCTAACTGAAGAGGGTAAACAGCAAACAAGTGTTCGCCTGTGTCGAATTGTTTGCGCATTGTAATAGTGATGGTGACGATTTCTTGTCAAACTTTGTCACTGGCAATGAAACATGTAGCGAACACATCGAACCTGAAACAAAACGGCAATCCATGATGTGGAATCACACAACGTCTCCGTCGAAGAACAAGTTCAGAACGAAACCCTCAGCTGGTAAAGTCGTGGCTACTGTTTTCTGGGACTCTGAAGGAGGACTATTCCTTTCGATATCCTCCCTCATGGTGAAACGCGCAAGTCCGAAGTCTACTGCGACACTCTTAGGAAGCAGAAGAAACGATTACATGTGTTCATGGCCAAAAAAACACGAACACACTTCCCCTTCTCCACGACAAGGCAAGGTCACATACAAGTCTGCGCACACGAAATGGGATCACAAAAGTCTGGTAGACTGCTCTTTCTCATCCGCCTTACAACCCGGATCTCTCACCTTCTGACTCGCAGTTCTTTGGACCACTGAACTCCATGGGAAGCACTACATCAATGACGGAGAAGTTACTGATGCAGCAAGAAACTGGTTGAGAGACAGACCCCCCTCATAACCCTCCCCATCTATCCCTCTCCTTACATCCTAACTACACTACTATCAATGTAAATATGCTACCACAGATTAAAACCTATACTATGTTTCTAAATGATAAAGTCCTCTACTGTTAAAATAAATCAGTACTTTTTGCTTCTAGCTGGAACAAACAGAATCTGCCTTTACCAATATTCCAGATCACGTTACTGCAAGAACAAAAATAAGTCAACAGTACACTTGAACTTTTGTTATTGGTTTTAGATATAAAGTCTATGTCATACAAACAGCTTTAGTCCATTACAGACACTATGACGTTTATATATATGACCTTAGCGAAAATAAATAGAATTTACTCTTACTAATTTTCCACATTATATTAACGTAAGAACAGAAATATGTCAACACTTGATTTGAAGGATATTAACACTTAAAATTAAGACTTAAATATAAAGGTCATGTTCATACAGGTTCGAATCCTGCCTCGGGCATCGATGTGTGTGATGTCCTTAGGTTAGTTAAGTTTAATTAGTTCTAAGTTTTAGGCGACTGATGACCTCAGAAGTTAAGTCGCATAGTGCTCAGAGCCATTTGAACCATGATCATACAAAAGGATGTAGCTCATTGTAAATAGGATAACTCTGTATTATTGACTCTTGGGGAGATCTGTTAATGCCAATCTTGATTAATATATATGCTATAAACTGACTGTATTATACGTTAATATATGAATAGAAATAAGACATCATATCACTGGAAGTTTGTTCTTGTAGTAATTAATTTATTTACGTATTTCATTTTGTGCTCTCATGTTATCGCCTTGATTAAAGTATTTGCCCTTATATCGACATCAATACATGTAAAAAAGAACAAATTACATCTCTGTGCAAAGTAAGCCTATGCCATATCTTTTTGTCAAGATCTGTGTCACAAGCTGGGTGCTGCTAAAGTTTCGCTGTCAGAGTGTAAATTAGTATATATTGTGATAAAGTGCGCGCAGTGATATACCAACTACCCATCAAAATGGAAGCAGACAGATGGACACTAACGGAAAAAAGCCGCCCATATCATCGCAAGCCAGCACCCGGCATTGTGCTAAAAATAATGATGTAATCTCCAGAAACCTTCTGAAGATGAACCTCAGAAAGTTAGAAAACCGGTTCATGGAATAAAACATAATTATTCAAAAAAGTGACTGGTTGCTGTTTGATGTAACTTTTTTACAACAAAGAAATTAGTTCAAATATCCAAGGCACTCGGTAGGAAAACGACACAGAGTTAATATGGGGCTGTTAACTACTCTTGACAGATCTCGAGATACGAAACAACGGGTGGCATAAACAGTATGGTCATAGCGTCAACCCCAGGCGTATATAGCGTTCAGCTGTGGCGTCCGTCGATGCCATATCCATTCGACGTAACAGAACTAACAGCAAAGGTGGCCTCTGCAAGTCCGAGGCAATGGAGGTCAGAGTATGCTGGTACACCAATGTTAACTGTAATGTAGAACAAATAAGCCACACCCAAGTGGGACAAGACTGAGGGAAGAGTGAGGCAATTGAGACGCACGAGGCGGGGTGCGGTGGCTCCAGTCGTTTTATATCTGGCCATCCGCTGTGGGCGAGTGGTTGTAGGCGTTTCAGTCTGGAACCGCGCGACCGCTACGGTCGCAGGTTCGAATCCTGCCTCGGGCATGGATGTGTGTAATGTCCTTAGGTTAGTTAGGTTTAAGTAGTTCTAAGTTCTAGTGGACTGATGACCTCAGAAGTTAGGTCCCATAGTGCTCAGAGCCATTTGAACCATTTGTTTTACAACCGGAGTAGCGAGCTTCTACGGCTAAGGCCAGACCCTGCACTGCCGACCCTGCAGGGAAGTTGCAGTGGCCTACCCTTTTTACGCCCTTACGGCAGGGACGACGGGGACTTTTTTCAGCGTTAGGGTCGTCATCTCCATTGTGCCCGAGTAAGGACGAGTAGATAAGCGCCTCCCTCCGTGAGCGCGTCGGCTACGAACAGACTTTGAACGGGAGCAGTTTTTTCGAACGGCCAACGCCATGTTTCGATTTTTAATGAGTTACTTGTTGTAATCACATAATCATTCTGACATCACTTTCTGATAGTCCTATCCTTTCTCAACACATTAGTAGTATCAGAATTCTGCAGATAATTACTTTATTAGGTGAGATTTGAATACTAAATGCGACAGCACGCTTACCAAAATGTTCCAAAATGCCATGCATGAAAAAGAGATTTTTCCGGCGCTCACACCACGAATTCTATCGATGATGAGAATATAGGGTCTGTTTGGGGTACCCCTTGGGTTAGCGACCATTTGTATGCGCATCAGAAGGATCGATCGTCTTAGTGTTACTGTCATTCACGTGCAAATATTTTTTCGAAAATTTATAAAGGTGCTGAGTCAGTCTTTTAACAAAGGGGAGCATATTCGTCTTTACGTGCTGCGACGGGAGGATTTTTCCGCTGGGTGTATGTAATCGAATCGTGATTGCGATAGTTTCATGCGCTGTCAGAATCTGTTATCCGAATTTAGTTGTTCGAGTTCATAACGTGCTCTTTTTTTGTGTGTGCTGGATGTAATGGGTGCCCTGGCCTGGCCAACGTGAGCATAAGCAACAACTCCGCTGCCTGCACCAGCCTTTCCACGCGTAAACGGGAGGTCTTGTAAAATGGTTCAAATGGCTCTGAGCACTATGGGACTTAACATCTATGGTCATCAGTCCCCTAGAACTTAGAACTACTTAAACCTAACTAACCTAAGGACAGCACACAACACCCAGCCATCACGAGGCAGAGAAAATCCCTGACCCCGCCGGGAATCGAACCCGGGAACCCGGGCGTGGGAAGCGAGAACGCTACCGCACGACCACGAGATGCGGGCGGAGGTCTTGTACTCGGATGTTGTGGTATTTCAACGCTTGGTTCTCGAGAAACGAGAACGCCTCTATTCTCGGGTCTCACGCTGCACAACATTACACACAGGTTTTCGTGTTTCAGTTATTGGAGGGCTGGGAGGAATTTTGATACTAAAAACATATGATGTTCTGATCTAAGAGAATTTTTTAAATTACAGTGAAGTATATAAAATGTTTTGTTATAATTACAATAAATATTTTACATCGAGACTTGTTACATTGCTTTAGCTTAACTTCCAGTGCAGAGAAACACAGCATTTGAAAAATATTCCTCAAAAAGTTTGAAAGTACGTTTGTCATACAATTCATTTAGGAAGTGTAACAGCAATAAATTATCTCAACTCTGAGTCATTGTTTACACAACATAACACCGAAATGAGCACCAACCATTGTTAATACCGGTCCTTCAGTTAGAACAGCGACTGTAATCAAAAGTCTGTAGATTATGGCTACGCGACCGCGCAGATGTGGTGAATGCTGTTTCTTCATTCACTTCGGCCTACGTTCAGGAAGTCTTTGTTTCCGATATGTCTTTTTAGTAGCCTTTTCCATCTGTCTAATCTTGGTGTCGTTAGTGGATACTGCCTGTGGACTCAAGATACGTACTGGGCTTATGACTAAGACGGACTTAGATCTCAGCCGCTGTCGGGCATCGAAATGAATCCAGTCTACATCTACATTTATATAGATACTCCGAAAGCCACCGTACAGTGCGTGGTGGAGGGTACTCCGTACCACTAATTGTCATTTCCCCTCCTGTTCCATTCGCAAATGCCGGCCGGAGTGGCCGAGCGGTTCTGGGCGCTACAGTCTGGAACCGCGCGACCGCTACGGTCGCAGGTTCGAATCCTGCCTCGGGCATGGATGTGTGTGATGTCTTTAGGTTAGTTCGGTTTAAGTAGTTCTAAGTTCTAGGGGACTTATGACCACAGCAGTTGAGTCCCATAGTGCTCAGAGCCATCCATTCGCAAATAGAGCGAGGGAAAACGACTTTCTGTAAGCCTCCGTATGATCACTAATTTCTCCCGTCTTATCTTCGTGGTCCTTAGGCGTAATGTATGTTGCTGGCAGTAGAATCGTTCGGCAATCAGCTTCAAACTCCGGTTTTCCAATTTTTCCCAATAGTATTTCTTGAAGAGAATATGCCTTCCCCCCAGGAATTCCTCCAAACCAATGCTGACAAGTGAAAATTTGTGCCGGACCGGGATACGAACCCGGATATCCTGCTTTACACGAGAGGTCGCCTTAACCGCTTCGGCTCTCCGAGCACAGCGCAGCAGTTATGACCGTCGAGGGGCATGAAAGGGAAGTAGCTTTTGAGAGGGAAGTGAGACAAGGTTGTAGCCTATTGCCAACATTGTCAATTTGTACACTAAAAAAAAGTCGAGTAGAAATTAAAGTCTAAGGATAAGAAATAAAACATCGAAATTTGCCGATGACATTGTAATTTTGCCAGAGGTTGCAAAGGACGTGAGAGAGCAGCTGACCGCGTGGTCTCAGACACTTTGTCACGGTTCGTGCGGCTCCCACAGTCGGAAGTTCGAGTCCTCCCTCGAGCATGGGTCTGTATGTTGTCCATAGCGTAAGTTAGTTTAAGTTAATTTAAGTTCGATGACCTCAGCAGTATGGTCCCATAAGACCTTACCACAAATTTCTAGAGCAGCTGAACGGAATGGACAGTGTCTTGAAAGATGGATATAAGATGAACACCAACGAAAGCAAAACAAGGATAACAGGATGTTGTCAGATGATAAAGTGGGAATTACGTTAGGAAATGAGACACTTAAAGTAGCAGATGATTTTTGCTATTTGGGCAGCAAAATAACTAATGACGGCCGAAGTAGAGAGGATATAAAACGTAGACTGGCAAAGACAAGGAAAGCATTTCTGAAAGTGAGAAATTTGTTAACATCGAATATATGGTAGAAAATCTTTCTGAAAGTATTTGTATAGAGTGTAGCCATGTGTGGGAGTCATGGACGATACACAGTTTAGACAATAAGGTAGTAGAGGCTTTTGAAATGTGGTGCTACAGAAGAAAGCTGAAGATTAGGTGGGTACATCATGTGACTGAAGAGTAGGTACTGAACAGAATTAGGGATAAAAGAAATTTGTGGCACAACTTGACAAGAAGAGCGGGTCGGTTGATAGGACACTTTCTGAGACATCAGGGGATCACCAGTTTAGTACTGGCCGGAAGTGCGTACTGAGAAGGTTGTAAGTTGCAGTAGTTATTCAGTGATGAAGAGGCTTTTACAGGATAGAGTAGCATGGAGAGCTGCATCAGACCAGTCTTCGGACTGAAGATCACAAGAACAACAAGCGAGCACGCTTCCTCTCCAACGCAAATTCTCAGCTTGTCGCACACTCCATCATATAGCGTCGACTATCCTTTATCCCCGAGAGTTGGGACGTAGTGTGCGTCCGCATTGCTGTCAGCCGCATACATTATTTTATGTGTGGTATCTCTTCTTTCGCACATATCTGAAAGAATAGAGACCACATGTACAGGGTGTCAATTAAATTATCTTTACACATTAAGACTTTAATACCTTTAAAATTATGCTAGATATTAACAAACGGATTTCAGCATCCGATTTTGTTTCCCCATTCATACACATGAATGTGTGCACCCGTAGTGGGACGGATAATGTCTAGACGAAATTCCCTTTCTCTCCAAGTACGATTCAAGATCTCAACGGTGACATGTTCAAATGCATTGCGAATGCGCGCCTTTAAGTCCTGTAGGTCTCTAAACTTGGTTTTCTATTCCTGACCCTTCACAAAAAACCACAAGAAGGAGTCTAGTGCTGTGAGGTCAGGGGATCATGGTCTGTATGAAGCAGACCCCAAACTGAGCTTTCTCCCGTGGCGTCTACATTTTATCAGGTTTGTAAGTTCAAGTTTGCCTCAAAATTGCGTCACCTGCGAAGTAAATAAACTCCATGAGTCTGCTTACCACACGTTGAAAACTATTTGTTATTATGTAGTATGTTTATAAAGTTATCAACGTCTTAATTTGTAAAGATGATGTATTGAGACTCTGTCTGATAACGTATTAGATTCGCTGTAGATAGCAGGTACGGCCAAACCTGTCACTGTCCGCCTGTACCTAGCAGGAATCTTCTACGCAATAGGTTAACTCGAAAGTCCATTTGATTAGGGATATTCTCAGGTAAGCAGCTGGAAATTGCCCTGGGTTAAGCACAGCTCGGAACTTCTAGAGCTGCTTGCCATTTTCGAGACACTTATTTTTCAGGCTTTTTATTTTCCGAAAGTCAGCTGAGAATTTTGGAAATTTATATTTGTAAAATTTTAAACAATTTAGGAAATCGTTCTCTGAGGGTAGGTGGTTCATGATCGCCGTTACCTCCACCTCTCGTCACCATAGGATCGAAGCCTTGCTACGCAGCAGGCTGTTAAGCTGTCCTCACAAGGGTATTGAAAACGCACGTGCACGAGCAGCTACTGACGTCATAACATGCAATTCCACGTTCCGCTACACGTCGGAGCGTGAAACGAAGAATCCGGCGTGTTAGATTTTTGCCTCCTGGAGACGAATGTGGCCAATAAGATGCGACATCGTTTTACGTCACAGCACAATTTACGAGCCGCCATGTTATACTGAGTTAATGTGGTTGACGGGTTTTCTTTTCCATAGAATAGTTGGTATGAATATAAGCTGTTTCAAAGAATCTGCAAACTGAGGATCTCTCGAAAAAGCGTCATTTTAGCCACGACATGTTGTAATAAAATGTCAGGAAACTGTATGTGTGGTATTTTTACTGTTATGATTTGTGTGACTATGAGAGTATACCGTTTCAGTGCTACAGCAAAATTATAATGTACCAAAACTGCTTCATTTTCCTACAATTTGACATAATTAAACATCAAATAATGACATTCGTAGATACAGTCTTTAGACAGTGTATACCATAAACACAGGGCGCGCTACCGTGTTGTAGTTAAACTGATAGAGTTGTCAGCTGTGGACTGCGAGGTAGCAGGCTTGCTTTCACCTCCTTAAAAATTTTTTTTCGCCTTTTGATTTCTAAAAGAAGATTCTGGATCTTGCTTATTAATTTAATAGAAGTATTACCTGTCTATGTTATTTGTTATTAATAATGCATTTGCTGCAAAGACGAAAGACTGGAACGTTTCCTCAGTAGTGAGAAGTCTAAATATAAGTGCTAGTCTATGTCAGAAAGTAAACACAAGTTACATGCTCGAAGGTTTTGATTTTGTGAAACTTTATGTAAAATACACAGTGTTCCGAAAATAGTGCTCAGATTAATACAAGAGGTAGAGAATATCAAAGTAAATATATTTGGTTAGGAAATACATGGTCCCTGATGGCAATTTCTCATACTAGGGATGATTTACACAAAAGGTAGCTTAGCATGCTAATTACTGCAGTGATATTCGCAGGAACTGTTCGAATGCGCGGCCGTTGGTCCGTATCTGCGCAGTATATCGTCGGACGATTGACTGCTGTGTCCGTTAGAAGATTCCAGGCATGTCTGGAATTGTACCAGCAGCGAAAGCAATTCTAGCAACGAGATCTTCGGTTTCCACAACGGCTTCATACATCAGCTGCTCCACACGTCCGCAGAGGAAGAAATCCAGACGCGAGAGGTCACGTGACCTGTGTGACCAGGCCACAGGGCCACCTCGGCCGATACATCGATTCCCGAAGGTGGCTCTCAGATGACTGCTCACAGGAGACCTGAAAAGGGGTGGCGCCCCATCGTGCTGGAAGCACATGCTTTACCTAACGTTCAGAGGTACATCCTCCAGCAATTCCGGCACACGATGTTCCGCACACAGAGTGCTTTGAATGTGAGTACTTAGTCCATATTCCCAGTCAGTGACATTGACACAACAGCTTACATCAGTGCCACTAATAAAACGTTCCCTAACATTTCTAGTTGAGTTCAGAGACCATACGTTCCTTACTGAAATATATTTGTTTTGATATTCTCCTGTATGAATTTGACCGGGTAGTTTAGGAACACCCTGTATATTCCAATCTCATGGTTTTATAAACTGCCCCATGTTTGTATCTTGGCGAAAATTTCTTTTGCAGTTATAATGAACAGCTTCGAAAATATTTTCTTTTCCATCCAAATGATATTACGAAACGAATCTCGATCTTGAAATCTGGGTAATGAAGTACGTTACTTCTGAGTAATGGTAGTCAATGCAACATCGACAATAGAGATATTATGCAGGTGCATTTTTTCCCTTTATTATTATTTCACCCTAAACACCCCGTATCGTCGTGGGAGAGGGGGGGGGAGGTGGAGTTGTCAGCAATATAATCCGCTTTTCAGCCAAGAGCATTCATAAAGTGATAACAAATGTGACAGTAAAATAAAAATATGAGGACTGTTTACGTTTAAAATTAAAATGATATATGACAGATAGCTAAAAGGACGAAAAAGATATATGGTTTAAAAACACAGTTGCGCTGAGGTGATATTCCTCTATGAAAAAAGCACTGGAGCACTGCACTGTCATTCACCATGTGCAGGATTTAAATGGATGAAAAGTATGTGGCAGGAGAGAATATATTCCATAGAAGTTGGGTGATGGGCGTGTGCGAAAAGAGATAGGGGTCTGTTCGGTGGGGAAACTACGAAGATGATAGGTACGGGGTGAAGCAGGTGGTGGGAATGAACAGAGTGGGAAAGACAGAGGGTGAGTGTGGGGAGGGTAGCGGTACAAGAAGGAAGCGATAGGGGTGGATGTAGAGAGAGAGAAGACCTGATGTGAAGTGGGATTGATGGGAAAGTGTTAAAGATGGCAGGAGGGATAAATATCGTGGCGGTATTATTGTCTGGGAGATGAAATCGGTTCAAGTTGCGCTGAGATAGGATAAGAAGTGTGTGTAGGTTTAGAAATGCAGGGATGTGTTTTTGAAGTCGTAGCAGCATACCAACGTTGGTGATTGGAAGCGAGACGCTGGGGTTATCGGAATACAGTGTTCTAATAGCATAGGAGATGTGGAGGGTTTCAGTATGGTTGATGAGGAATGGAACTTTGAGAAGATGGTACAGGATCCTTGAGGGGAAGGCAAATGGATGTGTAAAGCGAGATGGAGTTCACGTTGTTCGACATCAGTACGAACTTTGGTGAGGCAGATATCCATGCGATGTTGGCATTGCAGTGAATGGGTCGGATCAGGATGTGGAGAACAGTGGAGGGGTGTAATCCCCAAATTTTGGCCTGTTAGTAGTTTTAGTAGCTTCAGCCTAATGTGGGCTTTATTTTGGATGGTTAGTAGGTGAGGTCTCCACGTTAGTTGCCGGTCGAGGGTTTAGTCCTAGATATTTTAGTGTGTTAGTTAACTGGATATGGGCAACGGCCTTGGCACAGTGCTAACACTGGTTCCAGTCACACCATAGAAGTTAAGCGCTGTCGTCTGGGCTAGCACTTCGACGCGGGACATTCCAGTCTGCCGAGCGGTGTTAGGAAGCTTTGCGCTTTCAGCCCTTGTGAGGGAAACTGAGGATCTGCTCGACTGAGAAGTAGCGGCTCAGGCCTCGTAAACTGACATACGGCCAGGAGAGCGGTGTGCTGACTACATGACACTCGATACCCGCATCCAGTGAGGACCACACGGCGGCCGGTCGCTACCGTTGGACCTTCTTAGCCTGTTACTTAGATTAGTTTAACTGGATAGGATGGTCGTAAATGGTAAGGTACAAAAGCGAAAGATGCACGTGGTTTGTCCTTTAACTATTGCCGGGGTTAGGACTGGTTGATTCTGAGGATTGGTTGCATCAGGAGGCAAACTGATTGAGGTCTAGTTGGAGGGATCGTTGGAATTTCTGGAGTGCAGGGTAGAGGATGAGGAAGGCGATATCTTCAGCACACTAAAGGAGGTGGACTGTTGGGGACAGTTTGGGCATATCAGCAGTGTGGAGGAGATAAAGGAGAGGAGAGAGGACGGGGCCTTGGTGCACTCCTGCAATGGGGTGGAAGGTGCGGGTATTGGTATTGCCGATTTAAGAAGGAATGCATGTGCAAACTGATTTTAGATGCTATAACCGTATTTAATTTAAAACCGAAAACTGTACGTAGATTCAACTGATTTAACAAATAACTTGTACTAGTATGTATGTCAGATCGTTGTACAGAATTATTTGCTGTTCAAGCCATCGACGAACCCGGAATACTCTTGGCGGTTTCCTCCGCTTTTCTTCTACTGCCGCTAACAGAGTTAACGCTGTCAGTTTCGTAAAGAAAGTGTGTGATTTAGGCGCCAGATGCCGCAGGCTGCACTGGAGAGCGCTGAGTTCACAAATCACGAATAGGAGCACGTTCCGAGAGATGTAGCAGGTCGTAGCATAGCGTGCAGCAATCACGACGAACACCGCGTCTGGCGTGCTTCGCGATGAGAAACACGTCCCGTGTGAGGACGGCCTCAGCGCCGGAACAGTCTTCGGCTCACGCTGTAGAAGCGGCAGAGGCCAGGGAGCCCACCTCGCGGTGCTCGTCAGCGCCGATAGCGGGGGGTGAGTGCGCCAGCGACGTGGCGGCCGCGGCCTGGTGACGGGGAGAGGCGGATGTGGTGGCCTTACTCACCAGCAGCATCAGCACCGTAGCATCACTCACCAGACAGCGTCCGCTTCCGCGGCGCTCAGCTTCGTGCCCGAGTTAGCGGCTTGCACAAGAACGGCCAACCCGCCGCATCGGTGACTGCTTCCCGGCAAGTGTTACACAACCACATTCGAAACGCAAAACGACTAAAAGCCATTCCTCAACTCTTCGCAACCTTTACAGCTCTGATTTCCTTAATAGCTGTCAACATCGTGAAACCTTTTGATTCAGTAGTCTTGGGCATTAGAGTAATAGCTGATAACCGGTTTCGGTACTTAATAAAATCTTCAAACCTGTAAAGAAATCATTACGATAATAATGAATCACTCAGTTTGTGTGGGCAACTGTGCTTGGTATCGTGACACACCGTCTGGAGACAAGATCAGCGTTTCAATATGAGGCAATTATACGCTACAATGTTCATGGTATACGTACTACCCTGACTGTCTAGCGATAGGCACTGCCTGAGAAAAAAGAAAGACATCCAGAAGGCATATTCGGGTGTCAACATAACCCCGTACACACACACTCCATCAATTGGTATGTAAATCAAAAATGTTCAAATGTGTGTGAAATCTTATGCGACTTAACTGCTAAGGTCATCAGTCCCTAAGCTTACACACTACTTAACCTAAATTATCCTAAGGACAAATACCCACACCCATGCCCGAGGGAGGACTCGAACCTCCACCGGGACCAGCCGCACAGTCCATGACCGCAGCGCGTAAGACCGCTCGGCTAATCCCGCGCGGCGTATGTAAATCTTTACAGCTGCAGTACTCTGGCAGAACAACCAGCAGAGTACATTGGTGTCTTTCGTATTTAGTGTTCTTACCAGGCGTGGTAGTGTTTATAAGCAGCGCGGACAGCGTTGGATGTTGAGTGATTACTGGGAAGGATATGGGGATGACACATACCAGTTTACGACAGTGATCTCAACACCTGCAGTAGCTTGAAAGACGCCTCATTGTGAGTCTCCATTTGATTGGCTGATCGAATCGTGCAAATCCAGATTTGTGAGGCATTCGGATGTGACAGTGGCCCAGTGTTGGACCGCATGGTAAAGTGAGGGCAGGCATATTCGTCCTCTAGATCCGGACGACCAGGTCTCACCACCACAACGGACGATCACCGTGTCCTGCACCAAACACGTCGTAACTCTTTGACGTGTTTGGCTTCCATCCGAGAACAATGCTATACTGCTTGCAGCATTCTCTGTCATGTCGCACCAAACACGCCGTAACTCTTTGACATGGCACCAAACACGTCGTAACTCTTTGACGTGTTTGGCTTCCATCCGAGAACAATGCTATACTGCTTGCAGCATTCTGTGTCATGTCGCATCAGCGGTCGGAAGGTTACCAGCATCCAGACTTGGGAATCACCGGTAGCAAGTCAGTGTGACACATAGTAAAATCCAACTGGAACATTGTCACAGACATAGTAAAATCGAACTGGAATATATCCTCCTTATGATGGATATGTCAAGTAGGGAATACATCCACCTTATGATGGATATGTCAAGTAGACCAGATAATATAGTGCTCAGTAAGCAAAGTACCAAAAGTATGATCAACAGAAAAATACGATGATATACAGCTCGTAAAAATACTGCATATACAAATCTGCAGCATTATTAGAAGAGATAAGGAGACACACTTTTGTTATGTGACGCAAAGGTTGTGGACCGTTTCCCCTCTAGGCGTCCTTGAAGAGTTTGACTTCCGTCAGGCCAACGTTTTGACTGTTTCACCTGCAACACGTTGATATTCGCATCTGATCTGCAACACAATTACAGCTTACTGCAGGGAAGTGTAATTTTTCATTACTGATAACAGTGCCCACGAACCTACGTAAATATAGGGGGCTATCAAAAAGTTTCCGTTTGAGGGCGTTGCTGCAGCGTATATCCAACGCAGCCCGAATCCAGTGCGGATATATAAGCATCGACATGTAGGTGAGGGATTAATGGGCATTCATGTCCTCCCGACGTGCGCACGGTAAATGCGGACATTATTACTGAATGAGTCCAAACAGGACCAATGTGCTGTTATCCTTTTCTTGGCTGTCGAAGGATAAGCATCGGTAGACATCCATCGACGAATGAAGAAAGTTTAAGGAGCAGCATTTATGTCAAACACCGCCATTGTGGAATGGTGCGCCAAGTTCCGTGCCGGTGCTTCATAATAACGCACGTCCCTTTACAGCAAATGCCATAACGCAGAAGTTACGCCAACTCAAGTGGGATACACTCGATCACTCACCCAATATTCTTAATCCCTTCCCATGCGATCGTCGCACCTTCAGTCCCTCAAAAAAGGAATTGAAAGGCTGAAGACTTCTGTCAGACGAGGACGTGAAACAGGACACGGTGCTTTATCAGGCTCAGTGCTCACGGTGATTTTGCGTGATTGGCGTACTAAGTCTGGACTGTGTAAAAGAAAAATTTCTGTTCTCCCCTTACAATTATATAAACATTGTGTATGTTATGTTGTGTTATACTGAAGTTTCTACTGCTGTTTACAGGTTATTGATGGCTGATTACGGTGTAACCACGTTAGATGACATGCATCTCATTTACAGAGAGGCGTTTGCAACAGTCGAGTAACAAGGCACCTGTATGTAGAACTATTCCCAGGGAGGACCACATCATGTCACATTTCAAAGACTTGATGGCCGTCTTCGTGAAACCAGGTTCTCTTAGACCAGAAGGACGGGAAACTAGTGTGGTAACTGCTCATGTGGAGGAAGCTGTGTTATAGCGAATTAAGAACAACGCCAGCAGCACACAATCCATACCCAAGAAACCAAATACTTTTAAAACCAGTGCGTTGAACGTCTTGCACGAGACGGGCATACATACTTTCAAGTATCAGAAGGAAAGAGACCAGTCCGCTTATAACCTCCCCCAGTGCATGGAATTCTACCAATGACATCTACACCAAATTATAAACATCCCTCACTTCTATAGATGTATTTTCTTTACTGACAAGCTGCTTTCTCGAGGGAAGGAATATTCAACAGACGCAATAGCCATGTCCAGGAATAGGTGACCGAGGGCCGGAATTTTAATTCACCACGTATACTTAATTAGCAGTACACCCCAGATATAAGTATAGGAAATTCATTAATAATTATTGTGAGACCCTGAAAGTGAGGAATCAATCAAACACTCAAATAATGTGGAACACTTGCACTGATAAAATTTGAGAAACACCAACAATAGATACCACTAGAGTACATAATAGCCAGTACTGTAAACACTTTTTCCACTCACCAACGTACTCATCTGACATTTCGGAGAGCATTTGATCAATCTGTAAATCAGCAGCCTATTTTCGCTTGGCTTATCGCTAATAAGTCACATCTGGAGCACCTTTAGTACTAATCAAGCAGTAATACGTCAAAGTGGCAGGATGCCACTTCCAAGCACATCTCTTTTCCGTGACTGAAGTATCCTGATGAAATCGCACGTAATGTTTGTTGTAAAGTACTCCACAGTTTCCAGGGATGAAGTCGAAGTGGATATCAAGGAAGTGTAATTCAGAGACATGTCACAGCCAAATTCTGCACATCGCGACAACAGTTTGACCACAGCCTCCTCATAATTTTGTGTTCTCTTGTTTCCTAAGAAATTAAAACAAATATTTTTAAGACTTTCCCAGGCAGCCTTCTCATCTCTTTGTAACATCTTGCGAAACTGCTTGCGTTTGACAAGCTCTCCAATTTCTGAATCACCGAAGGTACCCTCTTTACTTCTGATACACTCATTTTGAATTTTGTCCTTATAATTATAGCACTCATCTTCGTTATTAACTTTTTTTTTGAAAATTTTTCCTGCATCATGTGAAAATTTGGAAGGATTACAATCACTACCACCACAGTTTAAAATGAACTAACGTATTGAACTGGTGTGATCCGAGTGTTGAATAATATTTTTAGTATATTGTTTCGTTCCCATCACATGCGAAAATTATACAAACGATGGCAATAGATTTCCTCCACTTTTCTTGGCAGGTGGCTGCCCTTTCTGGCTCTCCACCTGTCACTATTTATCAGAAACAGAACAGAGCAATATGCTAATGACAGAATGTGACAGAGATACTTAGGGTCGTGACGTCTGATGTGGCAGTGATTTCAGAAGCAATAATAACTATCTATGCTTGCTCTTTCGTTACCGGGATTCTATATCTAGAGATGCAAAAGGCAAATGTTGGACCATCCACGATAGACAAGAACAAGGCACCAAGCGCCCATCGCAGGGGTCACACCTCTGGATGGAAGCAGAAGTGTCTTTTCATAGCTGGACCACAAACCCACAAATGGGAAGAAAGCAGCAAAACGGACTTTGAATAGACAGATGGCAGCTGACGGACCTTGCTCCCTTCCGGTCTACAGTGATGTGGTAAAGACGCAATTACAGTGATAGTATTGACAAAACCTGCTGTTTCTACCAGTCCGGTCTACAGAGAGCTTGGAGCATCTGCAGCTGGACGAGAAAACATGTCAGTGGCATGATGAAATATAATCACACACTGAAGGATCTACTCAGAACATTCACATACCATGGCATAACGGCCAACATTGTGATGTTAAAGTCGAGGTTGCCAGAGTCATATAGTACACTACTGGCCATTAAAATTGCTACACCACGAAGATAACGTGCTACAGACGCGAAATTTAACCGACAGGAAGAAGATGCTGTGATACGCAAATGATTAGCTTTTCAGAGCATTCACACGAGGTTGGCGCTGGTGGCGACACCTACAACGTGCTGACATGAGGAACGTTTCCAGCCGATTTCACATACAGAAACAGCAGTTGACCGGCGTTTCCTGATGAAACGTTGTTGTGATGCGTCGTGTAAGGAGGAGAAATGCGTACCTTCACGTTTCCGACTTTGATAAAGGTCGGATTGTAGCCTATCGTGATTGTAGTTTATCGTATCGCGACATTGCTGCTCGCATTGGTCGAGATCCAATGACTTAGCAGAATATGGAATCGGTGGGTTCAGAAGGGTAATACGGAACGTCGTGCTGGATCCCAACTACCTCGTATCAAAAATGGCTCAAATGGCTCTGAGCACTATGGGACTTAACATCTATGGTCATCAGTCCCCTAGAACTTAGAACTACTTAAACCTAACTAACCTAAGGACAGCACACAACACCCAGCCATCACGAGGCAGAGAAAATCCCTGACCCCGCCGGGAATCGAACCCGGGAACCCGGGCGTGGGAAGCGAGAACGCTACCGCACGACCACGAGATGCGGGCTACCTCGTATCACTAGCAGTCGAGATGACAGGCATCTTATCTGCATGGCTGTAACGGATCGTGCAGCCACGTCTCGATTCCTGAGTTAACAGATGGGGACGTTTGCAAGACAACAACCATCTGCACGAACAGTTCGACGACGTTTGCAGCAGCATGGACTATCAGCTCGGAGACCATGGCTGCGGTTACCCTTGACGCTGCATTACAGACAGGAGTGCCTGCGATGGTGTACTGAACGACGAACCTGGGTGCACGAATGGCAAAACGTCATTTTTTCGGATGAATCCAGGTTCTGTTTAGAGCATCATGATGGTCGCATCCGTGTTTCGCGACATCGCGGTGAACGCACATTGGAAGCGTGTATTCGTCATCGCCATACTGGCTTATCACCCGGCGTTATGGTATGGGGTGCCATTGGTTACACGTCTCGGTCACCTCTTGTACTCATTGACGGCACTTTGAACAGTGGACGTTACGTTTCAGATGTGTTATGACCCGTGGCTCTACCCTTCATTCGACCCCTGTGAAACCCTACACATCAGCAGGATAATGCACGACCGCATGTTGCAGGTCCTGTACGGGCCTTTCTGGATACAAAAAACCAAATGTTGAAATGTGTGTGAAATCTTTTGGGACTTGATTGCTAAGGTTATCAGTCCCTAAGCTTACAGTCTACTTAACCTAAATTATCCTAAGGACAAACACACACATCCATGCCCGAGGGAGGACTCGAACCTCCGCCGGGACTAGCCGCTCAGTCCATGACTGCAGTGCCCGAGACCACTCGATCAATCCCGCGCCGCTTTTCTGGATAGAGAAAATTTTCGACTGCTGCCCTGGCCAGTACATTCTCCAGATCTCTCACCAATTGTAAACGTCTGGTAGCCGAGCAACTGGCTCATCTCAATATGTCAGTCACTACTCTTGATGAACTGTGGTATCGTGTTGAAGCTGCATGGGCAGCTGTACCTGTACACGCCATCCAAGGTCTGTTCGACTCAATGCCCAGGCGTATCAAGGCCGTTATTACGGCCAGAGGTGGTTGTTCTGGATACTGATTTCTCAGGATCTATGCACCCAAATTGCGTGAAAATGTAATCACATGCCAGTTCTAGTATAAAATAATAGTCCAATGAATACCCGTTTATCATCTGCATTTCTTCTTGGTGTAGCAGTTTTAATGGCCAGTAGTGTAGATAGTAACGGGACCTCATGAGACTCGCAGGAAGTAAATGCCATACAATGCTACACAACATCACCAACCAAGGGACAATTATGGAGATACTTAGGCGTAATAAATTTCTATAAGAATTTTGTGCCCACCATAGAGCTAGCCATACCAAGACAGTGTGAAGTGCTGGGGAAGAAGATGAACTGGTCTGGGATGCGACTGCTGGTGAGGAATTTCAGTCATTAAAGCAGGTAATTGTAATGTAACCGATGTTATTCCTCCCGGATCTATCCGAAGACTTTTGTATGATAACAGACAGTGCAAAGACACGTTTGGGTGTGTGGGTGTGGTTCTCTGCCAAGAGATCAGAAAAGCAGTGGAAACAAGGCGAAAGATAATATTTTTGACCAGTCAGATGCTCATGAAGGAAAAAAAGAACTATTAGTTGATGGAACTGTTAGCTCTCATTATTGTGTGGGGATTCAAGAAATTCAGATATTTATATATGGCAGGAAGATGTGGGTGTTCTCAGACCGCAGAGCACTACAATTTTTAAGATAGTGAAGGCGCCATATGGAAGGTTATAGTAATGGGTGCTCTCCATACAAGAATTTCAATTCACCATTAAGTACATGCATGGGGTGATAAATATTGTGGCCGATGAGCTGTTGTGCTCCAGACTGGGCTCACGATAAAGGACGAGAACGACATAGAAGACGATCGGTACAATATGTACTACATGAAATAGGTGGCGTTTGAAAATTTTATGTCGTCGTCTCTAAGGGATGCTTTGAAGGAACAGGATTACGACCGACGTTGAGAGAAATAAAAACGAAGGTCAAAGATAGGGAGCAAGTCGCTGTGTGGCAGTTTTACCCCCTGAAGAACGAAATATTATTTCAGTGCCACAACTCGAATGGAATGTGATGGCTCTTGTGCATAATGGAAGAAGTAAGTAAGCTAGTATGGACTAATATGGTGTACCCATATGAGGCACGCATATTACATACCAAGGAAATGTTTCTTGAAGCTGCGGTCAACTTGATACTTCAAGCACATGGAGAAGAGAATCAGAAAGGTGTCATCCATTTGCAAACAATACCAAAAGTCAAAACCAACAACGATGTTGAACCAAGTTCATCTGTTTCCCACTGTAGCAGATAGAGTGAGACACCTGGTGGCAACTGACCTAACGACACTGTTACCACATATATTTTGGTAACGAAACGACTTGCCTCTAAATACATACCATGGTGCCATTGTGAAAAGAAATAGCTAAGAAAGTGTCGGACGCTTTCCAGAAAGCAGCTCTGAAAGAGATTGGGCCAGCCGCGCTGGGTACCCGCGCGATCTAAGGCGCCTTCTCACGGTCCATGCGGCTCCCTAAGTCGGAGGTTCGAGTCCTCCCTCGGGCATGGGTGTGTGTGTTGTCCACAGCGTAAGTTAGGTTAAGTTCGGTTAAGTAGTGTGTAGGCTTAGGGACCGATGACCTGAGCAATTTGGTCCCATAAGACCTTACCACAAATTTCCAAAATTTTCCTAGAGATTGGGCCAGTAGGAAAGGTCATTCGAATAAAAAGCCTAATTTAGATCACGACAATGGAAAGCAATGTTGAAGAAACAGGATCTTGGCGATATTTATATCAACATCCTCTGAGAGAATCGTGAGAGAACTGCAATCGCTCTGCCGACTATACTGCAGTAAACAGCACATGTTCCTCAATGATTTCCAGGAGGTCATGAATAATTGGCCCTATACTGCATCAGGGTTCACTCTGGTAACAATACTAAAGAATAAGGCAGTAGCCAAATAATTAGGGAAATAATGAGACACCCATAGAGGAAACACTACGACACTCTCTGGCGCGAAAGAAGATACAAACAATGGTGGCCAAGTGAAATGAAAGGATGGGTAAAACGCAAAGATGTAGAACAATGAAGGAGGGCAAAAGTTTTTGGTATGATCACACAGGCTATCGAGCAGGCAGAAGGCGGCGCGTCATAAATTCTTTCCGGCGTATTGTGGATTAATGAAGATCCAGCTCATTATACATTCCAATGTCGTGAAAGTGGAGCCACTCAATACCAGCTAATATGAAGCAAAACTCCATACTAGCAACATAAAACCTTCCCGAGAGTGACGCGAGAACAGGAGCCAAACCTGCGGAAGAATGAGTAACGTTAATGTCTCATGGTAAAGGAGAGAAATACGTTATCCAGATGGGTGGCCGAGCAAGTGATAAGGGATAAATAAGTGAATAGTGATGGAGAGAGAGAGGAAAATAACTAGGTAATATAGGGTAGATCTGTAAATCTAGTAAAAAGAAGTAGTAACCAGTAGGAGTATTCATACCAATTAGGTGAGAATACATTGCAAGCAAATTTAGAAGACTCATTAAGAGAGCACCTGCGCCGACTTAGAATTAGTCTGTCACTATAGGAAACAAAAATGTGGAGATGCATTGTGTATTCAATAGCAGGTGATTGTGTCTGTGTCATGAGCATAAAAACATGATACATGAGGATGAATAGAGTGCGCTGAATTATTAAGGTAGAAAGAACTCCAACCAAACAGTCTCCGAGGGCCCAACGATACTGACCAACCGCTGTGTCATCCTAAACCGATCCAAGGGGATACCGTTACGGAGGGTCATGTGGACATCATGTGGTTGCCAGTTTTCATTGCTGGAACCGCTGCTTCTCAACAAAGTAGCTCCTCAATTGGCATCACAAGGGCTGAGTGCATCCCACTGGCCAATAGCGCTTGGTAGACCCGGGCAGTCACCCATTCAAGTGCTAGCCAAGCCCAGCAGTGCTTGACTTCCGTGATTTGACGGGAACCAATGTTACCACTGCGGCAAGGAAGAAAGAATTAATTTATTTATAGTACGTATGTCGTACTGCAGTAATTCTCAGAGGTAGGGAACAAGTGTTTCAGCTGAAAAGTAGCGGAGGGAAGTGAAAGATTAAAGGACAAGTACACTTACGAGTAGTACTCTTGAATGGACGTTCAACCAAACAGGAGTAAAGGCTGGATGAGGATGACTTCTTGCAAGTTAAAGGTATGGATTTGTCTGTTCTCTAACATGTGTAGGATAGCCCTACACTCACTGGCAAGGAAAAGAGGTCCTAATGAGGATATAGGAGGCAGATACTCTGTGTGTGAGTTGTGTGAGTCCATTGGCAGCCGTATCGAAATATGCAGAGAACTATCGTAATCGACACCACAGGAAGTACATACCACTGTGCGGGCTAGGGAATAAATTGCGAGGAGACTGTCCCACTAGCCCACACCACTCAAACGTAAGTTCGAGTAATACAGTAGCATAAGGATATGCAAAATGTTGGTGTTTTGTCATGAGAGGAGGCAGTTCCACCTAAGATACCAGGGAAAAGACAGCAATAGAGACAGAGAGAGAAAAAGGATGGATTGGAGCTGAGAACAAGAAATGTTGAAGAAACAAATCAAAATTGGCGACCAAAGGTCGTTGTATTGGGTGAAAATGGTTCAAATGGCTCTGAGCACTATGCGGCTTAACTTCTGAGGTCATCAGTCGCCTAGAACTTAGAACTAATTAAACCTAACTAACCTAAGGACATCACACACATCCATGCCCGAGGCATGATATTGGGTGATGTTATTCCATTATCACATGATTATAACAGATGAAAAGTAACATAGTCACAGAGAGATAGAACACCTGACATGGGATGCGTGAGAAAGGAACTGCATGAAAATAAACGATTGGTGGTAGCACCAAATGTCCCACTAAGCAGTAACCAAACTTCTAACACCAAAAATAATAATGATTGACATGTGTGATGGAATAAAAGAACGCGAATATTAGGTTCGAAAGAATTGTTGTAGATACCACTAGGAACATAAATCTAAAAACCGCAAACTCTGTAACATCATAATAGTAATGTTATATTGAATAAAGTAATTATAAATGTAACACTATCCAATGCAATGTGGTTCAAATGGATCTGATCACTATGGGACTTAACATCGGAGGTCATCAGTCCCCTAGAACTTAGAACTGCTTAAACCTAACTAACCTAAGGACATCACACACACATCCATGTCCGAGGCAGGATTCGAACCTGCGATCGTAGCAGTTGCGCGGTTCCGGACTGAATCGCCTAGAACCGCTCGGCCACCACGGGCGGCTATCCAATGCATTTTGATACAGTAACAAGCATACAAATTTATAATTATAATGAGGAAATGTATCTTGTACTAAGTTATTTTTGGATAGCCTCACGGCAATACTTAAGTAAAAAGTTGTATCATGAGGACTGTGCATATGGCAAGGAGAACTCGTAGCGAGCATGGGACGGCATAACAGGCACTGGTGCACGAGGGAGGCATGAGCGGCCACAGAGATGAACTTGAGGACAGCTGACGGCCTCCTAATCCCAGGACGATTACCCTCTGTATGGTGGGCAGCAGGATGAGGTCTGGCAGTCGCACTATTGTCCTACCATCACCGTGCTTTTGTTCACTGACAGCTCTCCGTAGACATTCTGCAAACATCTATGAATATCTGCAGTGTTCTGGCTTTTTGCCAGAAGAAACTTAATGACAGCTCTGTGCTTAGAATTGGAAGGAAAATAAGCATTGGCCGTATTTTGTTGTTTTATTGTCAGCAAAATCGATTTTCGGTCACTTAGTGACCATCCTCAGTGCTGTAATATACAATTACAATTGGTAGGCACTGGTATCAAGCTACAACCACAAGCTTAGAGCGATCACATAAACTCTCTGTGCTTGGAACGCATGTCCGTTGCAGGCACTATTATGGGGACTACGTATAGCGCCGCTACCTGTCGGACTTTCATGAAATTATAGAGGCCGAAGTAGGAATATTCCACGGTGTCCCATTTCCCACAACAAATTGCACACTTCATCAGCCGAAACTGGCCGAGAAAACAATGTGTTGCGTTAGTTATTGAACGCCCCTCGTAGAACTATTCCATGTTAATGAATGTTAGTTTTTGTGTTCTCTGCGTTTTTTAAGTTCGAACAATTCTTTTGTTCGTGTTTATGTTAATAGGGAACTTAAAAATAAATAGGAGTTAATTTGGACCAATGTTTCATTACGTAACCTGATGACCCCCGATTTAATATCTTTTGTGAGGTGCAACACCCATGTCTTATGTTGCTTAGGGCCACCTCTGTCCTGTTAGGTATCCATTGCGCTACAGTTTCATTAAGACATAAGAGCTCAAGGGGGTCGTTCTGGCTACCCACCATTCCCACCGATGCAGTTCAAACTGACATCAGCAGGGGTGTGCTAAAAGTTCACTTGGTTCAAATGGCTCTGAGCACTATGGGGCTTAACATCAGAGGTCATCAGTCCCCTAGACAAGGACATCACACACATCCATGCCCGAGGCAGGATTCTAACCTGCAACCGTAGCAGCAGCGCGGTTCCAGAATGAAGCACCTACAACCGCTCGGCCACAACGGCCGGCAAAAGCTCACTTGACTTCTCACATAATTACCAGGTAGAATTAATAGAGGAAACAGGGAAGAGGCATGTTTCGTCTCGGATTGTTTTAGTAAGGGCGAGAGCCACACTGACATACTCTTCAAACCCGAATGGCAGCCACTACAAGAGAGGCGCTTTAGATCGCAACGCTGCGCTGTCCCACTGTGTAGCCGGGTTCATCTGTCCCGTCGCTCTTCATCAGTATAAATGAGTGTGCCTGCCCTGTTCATTTCAGCTGTACGAACGTAGTTGGGTTATTTAGTTCATTATCTGCAGACCAATAACTTGCAACTAGCCACACATGGCCAGTCGTCACTTCTACCCTGATGGAACCGTATACCGCTGACATCTATCTCAATGACAACTTCACTATTATTGTCTTCCCTAGTGTCTCTCTGTCACCTCTCAAGTGTACTCGTTATTACCAATAACCTGTACACTAAATTTTTGATGCTAAATTCAGCGTACAACGTTAACATGTAAATCATCGAAGCTGATTTAGCCTTTTCAATCGTTAACACGTTCCTCTCAGATGCGATTAAGATAGTATCTAATTTTATAATAGATGGCGTAGATTATATTATGCCATTCTATACATTTTACCACATTGCGCTGTACTGTCGAGACAGCTACGTTACGAACACACTAGAAAAATATAAAAGAATTTACTGTGAGCGACACGTCATGGAGTACAGTTTCTGATTGCTAGTTGGTGATATTCGACTGTCTCTCAACTTCCTGTATGGAATCATCTCCACAGTTCTTGGCACAATGAGAGGATCTGACACGGCTGATGACGACCCGTTAGTCGGCAGGGGCATTGATTTTTGTGCCGTTCGTTTTTGCTATTGAAGAGTCTGCTTTCGTTTCTTACACGGGGCTTGCTCCTAAAACCCATAGGTGTAAAACTAATCTTTCTATCTACTTGAAAAGAGTAGTGTATGTGTTGAGTCCAGTGTTCATCCTTTCCAGTCTTTTCTTTTCTACATTCAGTTGTATTCAGATAAACACAACGATAAACTGACACTGTCATCTGAACACAATTGACGCTCTACATTGAGGAAAAGGAAGAGATCTAACCGCAGTGATTTGCACGAATGCCTTCGAAAGTGTACCCTAGTTCGTTCGAAGTAGAAATACTCGTAATTTCTTTTCAAACTTGTTGTCAGACGAAAGAGTTTCTAGAGACAATATGATTTCGTAGCAAAAAATATAGATGAAATGGACAGCTAGGAATAGAGTTCGACGTCTGAGAACAGAATGCAGTAAGAATGCTCAGGTTTTCTGTTCTTAATACCATAATTCTGTAGGCATGTATTTAAACAGAAAATAAATAACCCAGAAATACTACTTCTATTACATGATAGTAATTCCAGTAGTTGATTCTATCTCTACGTTGATTGCAGTGTAAGAAAACCAGTAGTTATCCTTTCATCGACACTTTTTTACAAGCATAAGATCATCTTATATTTTTTTATCTATTCGTAAGTCGCACATACATGAGAGTGATATATGTATCCAGTTGAATGTGGACGTTGATGTACATTGGCCACATTCTAATTTTTATGAACAGGAAGTGTGGTAGCTTTGTCAAAAAGTAACTAGGAGCTTACTTGTTTATAAAGCTCAAGGTTTATTTGAACCCTACGACGTCTGGTCCAACTAGATTAGGTTTCTCGATGAATTATTTCGATGGCTGAACGGTCTCATCCAGGCATTTACACACACACCAAAAAAAGTTTTTCATCACCTCGGTCCCGAGAGTTCCGGAACCTGTACAGAAAATTTGAATACAGATCAACATAAACATCATTTCCGCCCTTTTTATTGCTCATAAAAACCACACATTGCATGTTGTAGCACCAGACAACGAGAACTACAGAGGTGGTGGTCCAGACTGCTGTTCACACCGGTACCCCTAATACCCAATAGCATGACCACTTGCACTGATGCATGCCTGTATTCGTCGTGGCATACTACCCACAAGTTCATCAAGGTACTGTTCGTCCAGATTGTCCCACTCCTCAACGTCGATTCGGGGCAGATCCCTCACAGTGGTTGGTGGGTCATGTCGTCCATAAACAGCCGTTTTCAATCTATCCCAGGCATGTTCGATAGGGTTCATGTCTGGAGAACATGCTGGCCACTCTAGTCGAGCGATGTCGTTATCCTCAAGGAAGAAGTCATTCACAAGATGTGCACGATGGGGGCGCGAATTGTCGTCCATTAAAACGAATGCCTCGCCAATATGATGTCGATATGGTTGCACTATCGGTCGGCGGATGGCACTCACGTATCGTACAGCCGTTACGCTGCCTTCCATGATCACCAGCGGCGTACGTCGGCCCCACATAATGCCACCCCAAAAACGTCAGGGAACCTCCACCTTACTGAACTCGCTGGACAGTGTGTTTAAGCATTCAGCCTGACCGGGTTGCCTCCAAACGCGTCTCCGACGATGGTCTGATGAAGGCGTATGCGACACTCATCGGTGACGAGAACGTTATGCCACTCCTGAGCGGTCCATTCGGCATGTTGTTGGGACCATCTGTACCGCACTTTGTGGTGTCGTGGTTGCAAAGATGGACCTTGTCATGGAGGTCGGGAGTGAAGTTGCGCATCATACAGCCTATTGCGCGCAGTTTGAGTCGTAACACGACGACCTGTGGCTGCACGAAAAGCATCATTCAACATGGTGGCGTTGCTGGCAGGGTTTCTCCGAGCCATAATCCGCAGGTTGCGCTCATCCACTGCAGTTTTGCCCTTGGGCGGCCTGAGCGACGCATGTCATCGACGGTTCCTGTCTCTCTCTGTATCTCCTCTATGTCCGGACATCATCGGTTTGGTTCACTCCGAGACGTCTGGACGCTTCCCTTGTTGAGAGCCCTTCCTGGCACAAAGTAACAATGGGGACGCGATCGAACCGCGGTATTGATAGTCTAGGCACGGTTGAACTAGAGACAACACGAGCCGTGTACTTCCTTCCTGGTGGAATGACAGGAACCGATCGGCTGTTGTACCCGTTCCACCTAATAGGCGCTGCTCTTGCATGGTTAACCGCGCGACTGCAACGGTCGCAGGTTCGAATCCTGCCTCGGGCATGGATGTGTGTGATGTCCTTAGGTTAGTTAGGTTTAATTAGTTCTAAGTTCTAGGGGACTGATGACTACAGATGTTAAGTCCCATAGTGCTCGGAGTCATTTGAACCATTTTTCTTGCATGGTTGTTTACATCACTGGGCGGGTTTAATGACATCTCTGGACAAAGAGACTGTGCCTGTGATACAATATTCACAGTCAACGTCTATATTCATGAGTTCTGGAGTTCTGGGAACCGAGGTGATGCAAAACTTCTTTTGATGTGTGTAGTAGGAGCTACCCAGTCAGTCCATAAAGTCTCGAGACTGGATTAATAAAAAGTAGAGAGAAGTTAAGATGATGGTTTTAAAGCTTCATGTATTCTGCATGGTCTTCCCCACATTTAATACGAGGGCTATCCACAAAGTACATTACGTTTGGGAATTAAAAACAAAGTATTGAAAATTTTTTTATTATATACAGATGAAAGCCACACTTAAATACTACTTTTCTACATAGTTGCCATTTAAATTAAGGCACTTATCGTAGCGATGGACGAGCTTGGAAATTCCTTCGTCGTAAAATTCGGCCGCCTGCGCCTTCAACCACGTGGTTACCTCTTTTGGGACAGAAAAGGTGTGATTTTTGTGGATTTCCTGGAAAGAGGCACTACAATAAACTCTAAAAGGTATTGCAAAACTCTGCACAACCTCAGAAGAGCAATACAAAACAAGCGCAGGGGAAAGTTGGGCTCAAAGATCTTGCTGATTCACGACAACACCCGGGCCCACACGGCAAATGCCACTCGTGGAGTTCTCTAATCTTTTAAGTGGGAGTTGTTCCCTCATCCGCCGTACTGTCCCGACCTGGCACCGAGCGACTTCCACTTATTCCCAGCAATGAAGAAGTGGTTGGCTATGCAGCGTTTTGATGACGACGCCCAGCTTCAAGAAGAGGTAACCACGTGGTTGAAGGCGCAGGCGGCCGAATTTTACGACGAAGGAATTTCCAAGCTCGTCCATCGCTACGATAAATGCCTTAATTTAAATGGCAACTATGTAGAAAAGTAGTATTTAAGTGTGGCTTTCATCTGTATATAATAAAAAAATTCCCAATACTTTATTTATTTTTAATTCCAAAACGTAATGTACTTTGTGGATAGCCCTCGTACAACGCACAGAACGGTCATATCACCATGCGAAACTGTCAGAAAAGTCCTTCTTTGGAATATGGTTCAACTCGCACGTCACAATGACTTGAAAGTCGATTATACACTGAAGAGCCGAAGAAACTGGAACACCTGCCTAATATCGTGTAGGGCCTCCGCGAGCAAGTAGAATTGCTGCAGCACGTTGTGGCGTGGCCACGATTAATGTCTGAAGTAGTGCTGCAGGGAACTGATACCATGAATCCTGCAGAGCTGTCCATAAATCCTCAAGAGCACGAGAGGGTAGAGATCTCTTCTGAACAACACGTTTCAAGGCGTCCCAGATATGCTCAGAAATGTTCATGTCTGGAGAGTTTGGTGGGCAGCAGAAGTGTTTAAACTCAGAAGAGTGTTCCTAGAGCCACTCTGGATGTGTGGGGTGTCGCATTGTCCTGCTGGAATCCACAATCGACATAAATGGGTGCATGTGTTCGGATAAGATGCTTACGTACGTGTCACCTGTCAGAGTTGATCTAGAAATATCAGGGTTCCCATGTCATTCCAAATGCACACGCATTACGGAGTCTCCAGCTGCTTGAACAGCCCCTGCTGATATGCAGGGTCCATGGATTCATGATATTGTCTCCGTACCCGTACACGTCCATCCGCTCTATAAAATCTGAAACGAGATTCGTCCGAGCAGACAACATGTTTCCAATCATCAACGGTTCAATGTCGGTGTTGACGGGCCAGGTAAGCCGCAAAGCTTCGTGTCGTGCAGTCATCAAGGGTACACGAGTGGGTCTTCGACTCCGAAAGCCCATATCTATGATGTTTCGTTGTATGGTTCGCACGCTGACACTTGTTAATGGCTCGGCGTTGAAATCTGCAGCAATTTGCGGAAGGGCTGCACTCCTGTCACGTTGAACGATTCTCTTCAGTCGTCGTTGGTCCCAATCTTGCGATGGAGATTTGATGTTTACCGGATTCAGGATATGCACGGTACACTCGTGAAATGGTCGTACGGGAAAATCCGCACTTCACCGCTACCTCGAAGATGCCGTGTCCCATCGCTCGTACGTCGACTGTAACACCACGTTCAAACTCACTTAAATCTTGATAACATATCATTGTAGCAGCAGTAACCGATCTAACAACTGTGCCGCCGGCCGAAGTGGCCGTGAGGTTCTAGGCGCTGCAGTCTCGAACCGCGAGACCGCTGCGGTCGCAGGTTCGAATCCTTCCACGGGTATGGATGTGTGTGGTATCCTTAGGTTAGTCAGGTTTAACTAGTTCTAAGTTCTAGGGGACTAATGACCTCAGACGTTGAGTCCCATAGTGCGCAGAGCCACTTGCACCATTTGAACAACTGCGCCAGGCGCTTGTTGTCTTATATAGGCGTTGCCGACCGAAGCGCCGTATTATGCCTGTTTACATATCTCTGTATTTGGATCGCATGCCTATACTAGTTTCTTTGGTGCTTTAGTGTAGCTTAAAAACGCTGAGTCTTCATGTGAATTTCTGCACGTTGTCGTATTGTGCTAGGTTTCTACTGAGAACACCAAGTCTCGTCACTCTAAGCTGACGGTATTGTTCAAAATATATGTCAAGAACCCAACTCCAACACCATCGTCCTCCAATTTCATGTAAATGGAAACTGCTAGTGATCTGCCTAACGAACATTAAGAAATTGGGCTCTTTTCGTTTCTGCAGAGACATTAAAACTACGTTGTGTTTTGAAGAGCTTATAAAAGACATTTTCCTCCGTTTCCATCCATATCTCTTCTGTGCAGCGCTTTTATCTTTCTATTTCAATAACTGCTTTCCAGAAAAGAATTTCACGTCCTCATTGGTATTAACACTTTAATGAATTCAGCACCATGAGATGAGAAAAAAATCTGCTTTCTCGAAAGTTTCCCGTGGAAATTGAACGGTAGTCATAGTGATGTCCATTATTCTTAATCACTTGACGAGTGCAGAGAAGACGAGGGGAGACTTGAATCAGGAGAAACGGCTCCTCAGTGTTAAACTTCTCACTGCCTTCCCTCTACCTCGCGAAGCGGAAGCGAGTGAGTTATTGACACGGGGACCGCTCCTACTCATGAAGATTTCGTTCAGACTTGTGGTATGTGTGGGACTTGGCCAGAAATGAAAGCAACAGAAGTGGGGACTCCGCTTGGCCAAGCATTTAGAAAATGTAACGTTTTTTGATCGGGTCGGGAGAGGCCTGAGCCATTTCCGCTACCGTACTTTCTAGGCAGACGTCGGCGCAGCCGACTGGGTAGGTCTAGTACGGAACGGTAACGCGAGCGTCCGTGGCTCGGGCCCCTACGAGGAAACAAGTTCTTTTGTTTTTCATTTGCAGTTTTTACGTTAGGCAGCAAATAAACCGAAATAATGCTCGATACATTATACTGTATTTATTAGTATTTTCATAAAAGGCATGAAAAGGACAGGGAAACGAAAATCTGGGATTGGAAATAACTTTCCAGGACGGAATTGTTAGGTTTATATAAAATTAGATACTTTTATTGGACTATTTCACAGTTGTTGATTCATATACGTTGGGAGGAGGGGGGGAGGGGGAACCAGTAAATTTGTTGGGACGTTGTTACTCATTGTAAATGGCTCCTTTTTACAATTACGTATTGGTTTTAAAGTTTTTGTAGATGAACAAATTTGAATTACAGACATAAAAGGTTCTCTGCCATCGCACAGTTTGTCAACAAAGCACGTATAACGCATCATTTCGCCAGCGTAAAATGGAATTTATACCGAGGCAATCTTCTCAGGAAATGATTTCTTCTTCTCTCTGTATGTGATAAGATCAGTATTGAAAGTTTTTGATAAAATTCTTTCCCTGACGATAAAAATAGAGATAGCAGGATTGCACTAGTGGAGTGCATTTGGGGGGATCACTTTAATACTGCACGATGGCAGTCCTTCTTCATCATGAAAGTTCGTGTAATTAAGGATTTGTTTCCCCCCCCCCCCCCCCACACCAGTCAATTAACGGAATAAATTTGTTCTCGTTCAGATGGAATTTGTTCTCTTACTTCATCACGTTAGTCAAGAAAGTTTGTATAATGCTGTGGTAAGTTTCCCAGAATGTAATGAAGTAATGACGACATTCCTCTGTTCTGGTGCGTACTAATCCAACGGTTTTTGAATTCGGGGTCCAAAATTTTGCTTTGCCTTCCGACATTCCTCTGTTCTGCTGCGTACTAATCCACCGGTTTTTGAATCCGGGGTCCAAAATTTTGCTTTGCCTTTTCTTCTCATGCCTTTTGTGGGAAAATTAATAAATGCAATATCTTGAGCATATTTTAGTTTGTTTATAGTGTAACTCCGCCTTGGGTCAGTTGCCTTGCAACAGCCACTGCCGGTCCCAAGCCCGGTTAAAGGAGGAGAGTTGGGCATTGGGCTAACAACCCAATCCTGTAAAAAACTCTTTGTTACGAAAAACAAACTTGCCTCGGACATGGATGGATACAATGGAATACGAAAACTGCAACGGACAAACGGCACACGATTTAGAAATTTTAATTTTGGATCTTGGAATGTCCAGAGCCTGTATAGACCAGGAACCATCCAGACTATGGTCTCAGAAATTAATCGATATAAACAGACCTGGTGGCGGTACAAGAGACAAGATGGCTAGGAGAGGGAACTCACAAAGAGGGTGGATACACACTATTCTACGGCGGAACTGTAGATAAACAAAATTTCAGCACTGGTTTTGTAATACACAACAAAGCAGCAAATACCGTGAAGGAATTCAAAGCTGTTAACAAGAGAATATCCTACATAGTACTTGTAAACCAAGTGTCAGACATCACATTCATCAATGTTCATGCCCCAACTGAGGATAAAACAGATGGGGAAAAGGAAGAATTCTATGACCAACTTGAAGAAACAATCGAAAGCACACCAACTAGAAATATTAGGATAGTTCTGGGAGATTTTAATGGAAAAACAGGAAAAGAAGAATTCTACATACCAGCTATAGGAGGGTACCGTTTGCATGAGACCAATGAGAATGGTCAGAGGACAATCAACTTAGCTATCTCAAAGAACCTGAGAGTAAGTTCGACTTACTTCGAACACAAGAGAATACATAAGGGAACATGGTGTTCTCCGGATGGAAGAACCACCAACCAGGTAGATCACATCTTGGTGGACCAGCGCTATAGCCATGGAGTCATGGACGTCAGGTCGTATAGAGGAGCCAACTGTGCGTCAGACCACTTCCTCATTGTGTGCAAGTGGTTAGCACACTGGACTCGCATTCGGTAGGACGACGGTTCAATCCCGTCTCCGGCCATCCTGATTTAGGTTTTCCGTGATTTCCCCAAATCCTTTAAGGCAAATGCCGGGATGGTTCCTTTGAAAGGGCGCGGCCGATTTCCTTCCCCGTCCTTCCCTAACCCGAGCTTGCGCTCCGTCTCTAATGACCTCTTTGTCGACGGGACGTTAAACACTAATCTCCTCCTCCATTGTGTGCAGGCTTAAACTCATGTTCACCTACATGCATAAGAAGAAGGGGACACTAGAACCTGCTTTGAATGTTGAGAAACTACGAGAATGTGCCATTAAAGAACAATATGCTATAGAAATCAAAAACCGTTTTGAGGTCGTAGAGACCCTAGAACCAAGAGAGAATTTAGAGGAAAGGTGGAAAGAAATAAAGTCTACGGTACTAAGTGTAGCGGAGGATATATTGGGAAGAAAGAAGATAATAAAGAAGATAAATGGTTCAACGAGACATGCCAGAAGGCTACAGAAAAGAGAAGTGGCTAGCTGACAGGGAGAATGGTCAGAAAAGGGAACATTTTATCAACATCAGAAGGGAGACAAAGCGAATCCTAAGAGCAGAGAAGAGAATATATCTAACCAGTTTGCTACAAGAAGCTGAGGCAGAGAGCCAAAACAAGAACTCAAGACAATTCTTCCAATACATAAAAAATGGGAAACGTGGATTTCAGAGCCCAACCTTTTTCATTAGAGATAAGAATGGGAACTTGATAAATGACAAGGAGAGAATACTTCTCAGAACTGTTGAATCGCCCAGACCAAGATGGGATTTTACCTGCAAACACTGCAGAGGAAACGAAAGATGAAGAAGAATGGGAAGTTAGTGAAGAAGACATGAAACTCGCAATCAAAGGACTCAGAAACAACAAAGCCCCAGGGAGGACGGAATAACATCGGAATTAATCAACGAGGGAGGTGAGAGCTTACACTTAGAGATATATAAACTGATCCAGTTGATATGGGAGAAGGAGACACTGCTGGAAGAATGGAAATTGGCTATAATATGCCCAATATACAAGAAGGGAAGCAAAATGGAATGCAGTAACTACAGAGGAATTAGCTTGTTGATTGTAACGTATAAGGTACCGTCCATCATTGTCCTCATAAAATTGCAACCATTCATAGAGAACAACATATAGGAGTACTAAGCTGGCTTTCGACCAAACCGATCGACAATAGATCACATTTTCACACTAAGACAATTGTTTGAAAAACATTAGGAATATGATAAAGATATCTACAGCCTGTTCGTCGGTTTTCAACGTGCATATGACAGCATCCACAGGAATAGCCTATACAATGCAATGCGGGACTTCAGAATCCCTGAGAAGCTAGTGACAATGGTGCAAGCTTGTATGGAAGGGTCAAAGGCAGCAGTACGTTTCCAAGGAGACACATCAGAAACATTCGAGACTGAGACAGGCCCTAGACTAGGGGATGCTCTGTCATGTGTTCTGTTCAATGACATCTTAGAGAAAGTAATAAAAGAGTGTAGGCAACAGGAGTGGGCTGGAGTAGAGATGGACGGTAACTTCAATTGTCTCGCATATGCAGATGACATAGTACTAATAAGTGAATCAATGCGCAAATTGAAAGAAATGTACCAGAAAATGGACAGTTATGCACAGAAGGTAGGGCTCAAAGTAAATCGAGACAAAACAGAGTTCATGCAATTAGGAAGAAGACAAGAGCAGGTAGAATTTCTTGACATGGATGGCAAGAGGTTCAAGAGAGTACACGAGTTCAAATACTTGGCATCTTGGATTACCACGGACAATAACATAAAAATGGACATCAAGGAAAGAATAGCAGTGGGAACGAAATGCATGCATTCCCTCAGAGAGACGCTTGGCTCTAAATCGATCTCAGTGAACACTAAGATGAAAATCTACAACACAGTGATATGCCCAGCAGCAATGTACGGTTCAGAAACATGGAGCATGACTAAGCGAGAAAGGGAAAAACTATTAATATTTGAAGGAAGAGTAATGAGGAAGATACGGGGACCAGTTTTAGATAACGGAGAATGGAGGAGGAGGAAAAACGAGGAAATCTAGCTACTGATGCGACAACCAACAACACAGAAGATAAAGAGCAAAAGAACACAATAGGTGGTCCATGTAGCCCGTATGTCAGATGGAAGACAGGCGAAGATGGCACTAGCGGGAAAACCACACACCAAACGCCCGATTCGACGACCAAGGCAGCGCTGGATGGACGACCTGGCGAAGGACCTAGCAGCCCTGGGAACTGAAGACACCTGGAGGAGCAGCGCAAAACAGGAAGGAGTGGAGGCAGTTGTGGAAGCAGCGCGTGGTCTACAGGGCCTGTAATCGCTGGATATCTAGTTATTATAGCAGGGCTTAACAACTGGCCGGTTTTGAGCGCGAGTACTCGCGTCTGCTCAGGCACGTGCTCGCGAGCAAGTGCAAGGTCGCGGGGTAGGGAGGGAGGGGAAATGCGCGCGCACGTTTGAATGTGATCTCGCATTCTTAGCAGATTTAACTAGCCATCTGAATGCTTTGAACATTTCATTACAAGGTAAAGATCTGCTAATTACTCATTTCATAGATCGAATACGAGCTTTTAAAATGAAATTGACACTTTGGGTGAGTCAGCTGGAAACAGGAAACCTAGCTCATTTTCCTAAATTATCATCCATGCAAAATGTTCACAAAGACTGTGAACGTTATTCTCATAGTTTAGTTGATCAGCGCTTTCAAGATCTGACAGCACTAGACAGTGATTTTGATCTGTTCTCTCCATATTCAGCGAATATTTAAGAGATTCGACTTGAGCTGCAGCAAGAAATTATTGACCTGCGGTGTGACAGAGAATACAGAGACAAATTTCAGAACAAGAAAAACATTTTGGAATTCTACAGACACTTCCCTCAGGATAGATTTCCTCGTTTGCACAAACTGGCGGCTACAATAATATCAATATTCGGTTCCACGTATGTTTGTGAACAACTGTTCTCTGCAATGAAATGTAAAAAGACGCGCCTGAGAAACGCATTGTCTGATCGAAATTTAAACTGCACGCTGCGCCTAAAATGCACAAGAACAATTACTCCGAACATAGACGCAATTGTAAAGGGCAAAAAGTACAAGATAACTGAGAATCCCACACTTCAGTGAGACCTTTTATTGTGTAACAGTTCACAAATTAATGCGAATGTAGAGGCATACACTAAGCTAATAAAATTATGTGGCACGTGTACATTCTCCTTTATTTGTTTCATTTGTCGCAGTAATAATTCGTGAGTGATATCCCTGCAGGTGGCCGCGGATTTACATTGACTGGCGGCAGCTGTTGTGTGCCCCACGTGACTTTCCCCACTCTCCGCTCTGGTCCGGTAGTGGGGGTAGCGTGCTCGCGCTGTTCCGTGCTCGCGCCTTGTTGCTCACAGCTTGCTCTGCGAGCACGTATGTTGTGAAGCCCTGTATTATAGTGTAAGTAATGTAAAAATTAAACATAAAAATACGTTTGCGGGTGCGGATGCTTTATCTACTCTTTCCACCACACAACCCGACGCCTTTTTTTTCCATCTTTGTTCATCATTCTTCTCAGCTTTTGGTCTTGGTGGTCGTTACATGACACACCTTCAAGTTCACAGTTCAATACTTCATTCAGCTTTTTTTTTTTTTTGTTAAAGAATCTCTGACCGAACACGCTGCTCCGGCGGTTTCAGAAAACAGCGCCACTGTAAACGGCGTGGGCATCACTCGATGCGCGTCAAAAATGATAATTTTTTTTTTTTTTTTTTTTTTTTGTAAACTCTTGGTCATCTGGAGTTCCCACTTTGTCACTCTTATTTCTCGCCAGGCCCTGCATGTACCAAAAATCTGGACGAAATCGGAGATGACGAGTAAAAGCGGTGCCCTTGTGGGTAGAAATGCACTTCGCCAGCCTGAGTGGCCGAGTGGTTCTAGGCGCTTCAGTCTGGAACCGCGCGACCGCTACGGTCGCAGATTCGAATCCTGCCTCGGGCATGGATGTGTGTGATGTCCTTAGGTTAGTTAGGTTTAATTAGTTCTAAGTTCTAGGGGACTGATGACCTCAGAAGTTAAGTTCCATAGTGCTCAAAGCCATTTGAACCATGTTTTTTAGAAATGCACTTTAAAATCGTTTGCCTGCCGAGTAACACTAGAGAGTAGTATTTATGTGCTCGTTGCCGCGCGGTATTCAAGGCGCGATCTCCACGGCGGGGCAGGACGGCAGCAGCGGGCCGCCTGCATGCGAGAGGCCGCGATAAGGCGGCGGCGCGGAAGCTGCGACCGGCGACTGCGGCGTGGTAACAGCTTGCGAAACAGCCGGCACGTGACCTCGGCGTCACCTCCGCTAAACAAGGAGCGGGCAGCGCGGCTGCCAGGGGACCAGAGCTGGCCGGAGCACGGCTCAAGTCTGCGTGTGAGCCACAGTGCACCAATGTCCACACCAGCCAATGAGATGCTGCTGTTGGAAGCTAATGCCACTAATAAGCTCTGGACAAAAGATTTAATACTACCACGAGACATCACGTTAATGCCGTGTAACACCGCCTCTGTCGTGATAGTAACATAGATTCGCTGAAGAAGAGAGTAGATGCCATATTTCGACAAAGCTACTCATTGATGATCCGATCCCATAGAGCTACCAGACAGTCTCAGGCATTTTCAGTGAGACTGAGATCGAGTGATTTAGTGGGCCAATAGAGATGCGACAGAGTCCGGAGCCCTGTGGACACATCCGTTCTCACCTTGGAAGACGGGAATAGCCACACCACAATTAGTATGAAGATGTAGATGAAACACATGGCCACGGAGGATATTAGTTCGTTTTCGTAGGACCTACATGAGTCGGTCCAATTTGTTGTTGTTGTTGTGGTCTTCAGCCCTAAGACTGGTTTGATGCAGCTCTACATGCTACTCTATCCTGTGCAAGCTTCTTCATCTCCCAGTACCTACTGCAGCCTACATCCTTCTGAATCTGCTTGCTGTATTCATCTGTTGGTCTCCCTCTACGATTTTTACGCTCCACGCTGCCCTCCAATACTAAACTGGCGATCCCTTGATGCCTCAGAAAATGTTCTACCAATCGATCCCTTTTTCTAGTCAAGTTATGCCACAAACTCCTCTTCTCCCCAATCCTATTCAATACCTCTTCATTAGTTACGTGATCCACCCATCTAATCTTCAGCATTCTTCTGTAGCACCACATTTAGAAAGGTTCTATTCTCTTCTTGTCTAAACTATTTATCGTCCATGTTTCACTTCCATACATGGCTACACTCCATACAAATACTTTCAGAAACGACTTCCTGACACTTAAATCTATACTCGATGTTAACAAATTTCTCTTCTTCACGGTCCAATTTATGGTATTAAAAAGACCCCCAAATCACCTCTGGCCTGAAATTCAAGCCCCCATACATAACGAACTACTGTCAGCAACTGTTCAGTTTCTAAGTTTTTTGGCTCATTGCAGACGTCTAGCTTTATGAGCCAATGCGAGGGATGGCCTTTTGCGGTGTTAGCAATATTCAGCCGGAAATTCGTTGAAGTGGACCTGCATTCATGGACAGCAGCGATTCCTGTAGCGTTTGAAACGAATCGCGCGTTAGGCCGCCGCTTACAGGATTCGCGGGAACTCGCCGGCCCCAGATCGAATCCACCTGAGGGATTATCGACGAAGACTGGTAAGTCAGCCGGTCAGGATGTAGCTTTTACACGGTTTCCTACATCTCGTTAGGTCAATACCTCTCCGGTGTCCACGTCCTTCCTCAATTACCCAATTCACAAATACATTCGTACACCTCCACGTAGAATAACACTAGAATCAGATAGCTGGGGTACACTAATTCCGCCCCAGAGGGAATGATGCGGCGACAGGAAGGTTATCTGCCAACCCTCTACCACTAACATTGACAAGTGCAACAGTTAATATGCCGATGCAGTGAAGATACCTGATAAAGGCCAGGAAAAACAGGGAAGGTTACTGATAATGCCTAAAACTTGTCTCCGTTACATGGCGATTAGAATCTTCTTGTTACCGTGACCCTTACGCCGTGTTTCATGTATGCGTGTGTTACACCACTCCTTGTAGACAGGTTCTACAGTCCGTGTCGACACACCAGTATATTGGGCAACTTCATCAGGCTGTGGTCACGGGCACGTCCAAGGTCCGTAGCTCCTTGTCATTTTGTCACGTCTGCATATCGGCCCATCTTACTTTGACGATTTTACGCAACTGAATGGCACATTCGTAATACTTCCCTAGCGCGACTTTGGTGGAGAGACACATGACCACCTGGTACGAGTTCTGCACCGTCTACAGAGCTCCAAAGCAATCACTGTGCCCTTTTACAGGGTTGGCCAATAGTTTCTCTGCTGAGTTTAGTTAGATGGCTCACGCTAGTAAAGAAAGCTCTTTAGTAGACCAACTGACCAAACGTATCCATTTCCTGAGAAATCAGAAAATCTGGATAGGATAATACTTCTTAGATACAATATCGCCAAAAGAAATAGCTATGCACGTGGATTAGTTACTGCTATCATACACGATGAACGACTTGCAAGCTGATCACCGGAGTACGATGTGCCGCTAGTCTCCAGCTTAACAGTGTCTGTCTGCCGCATAGCCAAAGCAACAGTCCATATGGAACTACAAACGCGGAACATGACTCATAAAAAGTGCGAAGACTTATAAGGAAATTATACTGGTGAATCAAAATACCAGGACAGGAACTATTTTCTGTCGAAACACTGGATACCTGCAACAGTAAATTTTTCCTGCAAGTTGCGACTGTCTCCTGCGCGGATCCATGAGCACAATTACATTTCAGAACACTCTCACCTAAGAAGCTTCTAATTACATTACATAGCAACAGTGTCCTTCAATCTCTGATATTGTCCACTGTGGTGCAGATGCCTCAAAACCTCATTCTGGGTACGAAGCGATAAGTGTGAAAAAGCAACGTAGTTGTCTAAAAGGTATCAGTACAGGTTATGTGGAGTAGCATTCAGTGAGCATGTGCACAGACCAGCAAAAAAGGGAATGAACACACCGCAAACATGCTATTTCAAAATATCACGAATTGAAATTAAGAGTATTATTAAAAGAAAAAAAGGAGCCTTTCAAAATTGAGATAGCAGATAGAATATAAGACGCAAAAGCTGAGCGGAAGTACAGGGAGGTAGTTCCCAAAAAGCTTGGTGTAAAAGAAACTAAACTCGGCCCGAACAGGCCATGAAGGGCCAACGGTACCGACCGGCCACCGTGTCATCCTCAGACCATAGGCGTCACTGGATGCGTACGTGGAGGAGGATGTGGTCAGCACACCGCTCTGCGGCCGTATGTCAGTATACGAGACTGGAAATCCTAGAATCCATCCTTTGAATGAAACAGAAGACAAACAGCATTGTGAATAAGGATGAGATTGAACCACGGTTCATTATCCAGTCAACTGCATCGTATCAAAGTTACTGAGTTATGAGTGTGATGCAACATCAACTGGAGTTGTCTTTTTTCTGCACGTGGCAACTCATCCACCAAAAGAACAGTTTAGTGAAGTCTGGCCAACAACGACCAACTGCTCTCGACTATCTGTTAGCCGGCCGCGGTGGTCTAGCGGTTCTGGCGCTGCAGTCCGGAACCGCGGGACTGATACGGTCGCAGGTTCGAATCCTGCCTCGGGCATGGGTGTGTGTGTTGTCCTTAGGTTAGTTAGGTTTAAGTAGTTCTAAGTTCTAGGGGACTTATGACCTAAGATATTGAGTCCCATAGTGCTCAGAGTCATTTGAACCATTTTTGACTATCTGTTATTCGAGAACGATATGGCAGTGTATTAAATAGTAGCTAATTTTTTGTGTGATTGTAACACATTTATTTGAACTAAATTGTACGTGTCCATGAAAATGTAAAAAATGTAACCTCGTAGTTTATATGCATAAACCAGTCTTGTAATCCGTAGTATCATCGGTATCACAAAATGGCAGGATAAAAAAAGTACCTCCCAGGATGAACGCTACAAAAAAATTCTTTGCTATGTTTCATTCTAAAGGATATCTCATTAATAGCTAGTTTCACCTCTGCATAGCAAAACAGTTTCGTATTTAAGTTTCACAAGCTGCGAATAAAACAGTGACCCGAATATAGAATAAAGTGCCTTTACTTTTCGTCTATGGTTACAAACTTTTTGTCAACAGATTACCGGTTTCGGTCTATAATGACCATCTTCACATCTTTTTTTTATAAAAAGGACATTGTTTTTGTAAAACAGATCTGAAGGTGGTCATTATAGACCTAAATCGGTAATCTGTTGACAAATGTTTGTAACCATAGACGTAAAGTAAAGAAAATTTATTCGTATTTAAGAATGAGAATAGAAATCGTGTTCTTTTTTGCAAGCAGACTTCAAGAGATAAATTAAACCTTATTGTGGCAGTCCAAGTGGCTTTCATTGAATGTAGCACTACACTTCAAAGTGACACATACATACATGGCACTATTTTTCAACATGTTCACCAAGTCTCACGAAAGAACGGTCGTAACGTCCTACCACTCTTTCAATTCCTCGACGACAGAAATCCGCTCCGTGGTCACGGAACCATTCGAGACAAGCTGTGCGACCTCCTCGTCGTTGGAAGATCTGTTTCCCCAAATGTTCTTTCATCTTGCCGATTCCCCGGACGTCGTCTATGATCGATGCCGATAGCCTTCCTTCCCGATTAGCATCACTGACGTTTCTGCGACCTTCGGCACGCGGTCTTAGGCGTCTTGTCACGGTCCGCGCGGCTTCCCCCGTCGGAGGTTCGTGTCCTCCCTCGGGCATGGGTGTGTGTGTTGTCCTTAGCATTGGGCGCTAATGACCATAGAAGTTTTGCGCCCTAAAACCACAAAAAAAAAAAAAATTGTCCTTAGCATAAGTTAAAGTTAGATTAGGTAGTGTGTAAGCTTAGGGACCGATGACCTCAGCAGTTTGGTCCCATAACATCTTACCACAAATTTCCAAACTACAGCGGAAAGCGACATTGCATTTCGCCCATACACCGCCAGAATTAAAGTGGGAATTTGTGTGTAATTTGGACGTTTCGCTCACAAGGAAAATACGGTTCCGCGCACTTCAATTTTGGAGTACATATCCAGTTTCCTTGCAACTTCGCTCTCTCACCGTGATGCACCTATTATCCTTACCTCAGCAGAACAATGTCTGCAGGATTCTGTGTGGCAATGCACAGTCTTGTTGCGCAACGCTCTTGGTGTGGGAAGACACGTGTAACTTACTTTGTGAAGTCCCTACGTATTTTTCCTAGAAAGAATTTTACTGCGTAAAAGGAAGGAAGACATGATTTCAACGAACCGCCAACAACTCGGTCATTAGTGACAGGTTGCAAGCTCGGGTTGGGAAAGATTGGCAAAGAAATCGTCCGGGTCGTTTTTTAAAGAAACTTAAGAGATTTACGAAAACAATGGAAACCTAACTCTGCATGGCCGTGTAACGCCGGAAATGCATAGCCTCCTATTTCCATCTATTGTCCTATTTTTTTCCTTGCTTTGTTACCTCAAGATATGACATTTCTGTCTCTTTGTATATTGTAATTGTTTTACTGTTTGTATATATATATATATATATATTTATACATTTATGTCGATGTATAATTGGTTTGTTTCGTAAATATTATTTGTATTTTTACGCTGGGTCTTGCCTAGGGAAGACTGCTATCGAACGATTACGTCGATAGGTCGTGTGAAGAATCAAAGTGTGTAGGATCTTTGGTAGTGTTAACTCTGCCGCGTGGAGCGCGGGCTGAGCAGAAGGAGTCTGGCGGGAGTAGCGAGTGGAGCAGGTGTGTTGTGTGACGCTCCCGCGAGTTGCCGCGCTTTCGGGGTTTGGCAGCATGTAATTGCGCTCGACTTGCGATGATAGTTTCTGACATGGTGTCGCGGACGGGAAACATTAACTGGCGCACATCAAGAGCCCGTTTCGTCTGGTGACCGTGTCGAGAAGAAGGCGCGCCAACATCCAGCTTCTGCAACAGCGACGGCCGACAATGAGTGACTGTCGCCACCTCCTCGACCGACGGCTTCAAACCTTCAATCAACCTACAAGGAAGACTGGACGCACGTAAAGTTTTAGAACTGTATGGCAGACCTCAGCTTTTCAAACTGTACCATTTTCGTAACTATAATTACAGCAACTTAGCATGAACCTTTGTTGCTCATTGTCCCAATTGCATTGCCAAGCAGGGTCCCTTCCTTTTCCGGAATGAACATGAGTGTCGCTGAAATTCAAACGCCAGTATTAAAGTAATATAGCTAATTCTATTTCACTGCTTTAATTTCAAAGTATTCATAGCTGGCTACAATATTCAGATTACACAAGCACAAATTAAGAGTGCGAGTTTTATTACCATATTTTAGCTTACCTGTGACTGCAGCTCAGCTTGGTACGTACTAAATTTTACTATTGTTAATTGTTCAGAATCATTTAATTCAAGTTCAAAGTTAAATCTCTTATTTCTAAATTGCGTAGATTCAAGTAGTTTTTGAAATGATTGTTGAGGTAGTCCAAGACTAACCGTATTTTACTGAATTTCGATGTGCTTCAGAAAGAAAGCTCACTATTAACTTCAGTCACTAAACTAACTTTCGATTTTTCAGTTTTATTAATTCTTTTGCTAAATTAAGTCAGGGTGTAGCGAAATTTATTACTTCTGACAAACTTTCAGTTTTCACACTACACGTGTCAACCTTCAGTTGCCACGCTTCTAGTGCTAATTATATGTGTAATAACCTTTCTTTTTCAGTTACTATAGTAATTGTCCTTAGGACTGGCGACCGTGATTTCCCCCAAATCTCAAATACCTAATTACCGCTAGTTAATTGTTAACGTAACGGCTGCACATTTACTTTCTTTATTAACTTTACCCCTTTTCAAAATTAATTTCCATCAGTTTCATTAGCACATTTCCTTTCATTTAGATGTAACCCTTTCCTCCCTCTTTACCGACAGGTTAACTTCGGTGACGATTGCTTTTCCAAAACTCCCATTAGGTACACGCGGTTTCATTTTTCACTGTCATTAAGGTCGGCAAGTGAGGGGGAGGTTACACGTGGCGACCTGGTGACAGGACAATCTTCGGATTTGAGGTTGTTCTGGACACGAATTTTGCATTGTGCAAATCTCGTAACAAAGTACTGGTTACGTACAGGCCGTTACGTCAGCGAGAATAAGTAGTGGGAGTAATCCTAATTATATTTGAGGTTTGGCATTTATATTGAAAATTATTAAAATGAGTGAAGGCAACAATTGCCAAGATTTGGTAGAATTGGATACGGAACAATCGGTCGAACAGTGGGAAACGCGCACCGCGGTACCCATTGTTCAGGGGCAGGCGGCTAGCATGAAAGACGCGACCGCTGAAACGCAACAAAGAGCAGAAATGGAATTCCACACTTTAGAAAATGTTTCGGAATCGGAAGTGAAAATCAGATGTGAATCCCTTGATGACGAATACGGGGGGACAATTAAAGAGGAAGCCGCTACGGAAGTAAAACCGGTAGTTTCCGGGAATTTGACTGATTTATTGAATGTTTTGATTAACGAAATCAAGAGTCAATCGGCAGAAATTATAGCTCTGTCTGCCAAGCAAGAAGCTCAGGCTGCCAAGCAAGAAGCTCAGGCTGCCAAGCAAGAAGCTCAGTCTGAAAAAATTGAACGGATGCTAGACAATCAGAACAAAGCTATTAACGTTGTTAACAACAATGTTGGAGTTGTTAACACAAAAGTTGATAAAATCAAAGAAGATATTGTTGTAATTAATACCGAAATCGGTAATCTTAAACAGGAAATGATAGGCGTTCAGGCGGAAATTGCGAGCATAAATACTCGTTTTTATTCCGAAATTAGCAGAATCGAGAAAAGTGTAGGAGAGTCAGTTGCTCCGATCATCGAGAATAAGGTGACGCAACAAATTCAATTAGTGAAAAAAGAGGATGAAAAGAAAGTGGAAACTTTAAAGGGTTTAGTGTCCGAAGTAGATACTAAAGTGAGGGAGCAGGCTAATACCTGCGAAGAGAAAAGGAGGGAAGTGGAAACGCTTGCGACAACCACTTTCCAAGTAATTACGAGAGTGTCGGAATTAGAAAACAAACTTGACGAAAAACAGAGCTATGTACCATCTATGCACATAGTTCGGAATTGTTGACGAAAGAGGAGCGGTTCGACCCCTTGAAAAAGGGCGGTATACACGCGACGGATTTCATTAAGAATTGTGAAAGAGTTTTACCCAGATCATGGCCTAATGAGAGAAAAATTAATGCGGTTATTGATGTGCTGGCTGGTGATGCCAAGCGTTGGGGCTTAAACCTCAACATTACGAACCTAACTTTTGACGAGTTTAAAAATTTGTTTCTGGCTGAATACTGGTCAGAGCAAAAACAGCAAAGTGTCTGGCGCGAATTTGTCGTATCGAGGCCTTTCGATGCGAATTCGCGCGGTTCGATGAAGGAGTTTTGTGAGGGCTGGATCCGCAAGTTGGAATATTTGCGTGATCGCCGCACGGAATCCGAAATAGTCTGGGAACTCTACAAGAAGCTTCCAGATGATACAAAACGCTACGTAGGAAGCAATTACAGGACAATAAATGATTTCCTGGAAAGAGTGGAGGACGAGGACAATTGGCGCAATAATCGCGACAGTGGTAGAGGCCGTGGTAACAACAACGGGTACCACAGCAACCACAACAATGATAACTATGGGAATAATGCATACCGCAATCTTGGCAGCAATAACAATAGTGGTTCGGGCCGTAATGACAATCGGTACAATGCAAATAATAACAGGAATGACGGAAACCAGTATCATACTAGCTTGATACGGGCTTCGCAGAATAGTAATAACGCCAGAGGGTGCGATCAGCCGCCTCAGCAGCATCCGGGGAGCGTATCTGCTGGGACGAGACAGGGAAACCATTAGCCGCGCCGGTGAGGGGCCGACCGGGCGTGGAGAAATTTTGGAGGCCCAATAACAGGAGAAAACCCAGGTGTCGCCGTTATGAAAATTCCGGGTGGAATAATCAACGGCGGGAGAGTGTGCCAGTGTTAGGAGAAAGGAGTGCGCCCACAAGTAGTAGATCAGCTGTATACACGGCAGTCGGAAGTACATTCACTGTCAGTGAGAATAATTTAAGTCGTGTTCCGGAAATCGATTATAAAGTGGCAGCTGTAATACCCACAGCGGAACTGGAGATTGAGTTTAAGAATGATTCGCAAGTGTTGAGAGAATATCAGATGTCGGATAAAACGTCCGTCATCGAGCGAGGGGATGCAGAGAGGGATGAGGTCTGGTTAAGGCAGTTCGGTCGCTTATACGACGAACTAAGAGATTATAGGGGTCTGTATGGGAGAAGTGTTTATGGGGAGCGCGTGCAGGGTTTGCCGCGTCTCGTCCCGCAGGAAGATAGTGTTTGTGAAATGATAGAAAGTTCTGGCCCTAATCGGCAGACTTTACTAGAAATAGCTGATGTTAAGGGGGAGCACGAGCAAGATTCGTCGTGTTTCGTCCCGCAGGAGTTAGATGTTGAAGTAGTAACGGAAAGTTCTGGCCCTAACCGGCAGACCTTACCGAAAGTTTCAGTGGTAGAAGTAACCGACCCACCCGACGCAAACCTCCAGTTTAAACATTGCGAGAGTATTAAGGAGAAAGATTGCGAAAATTTTAGTGATAGCCGGACACGATTGGTAGAAAAGCACATAGATTACAACGTGTATGAGGTTAGAGCTGACATTATACGGTCAGACGATAGCAGTGTGGGTTGCGCAGATCCAGAGGAAGTAATTGCAGATACTACTGGGCACATTTCTCCAGGTAGATTGGCGGATGAGATTAATCTGACCAAAGTGGAATCAACGAAGGTGACGATTAATGAATTGATAGCAAAGCAACACTCACTAGTTGACGAGTTACAGGAAAAGGTTTCGGTATTGGAGGCGAAGCTACAGACTAAGCCTCAGGACAAACGTGTTGAAATTAAAACTGTAAGTGAACAGAGGCTGAAAAAGCCGCCAGATAAGCCGGATTTAGGATCAAAGCCGGATGGTTTTTTCTGGAATGACCTGGATATAGACGAGGATTTACTGTGGGAAAATAAAGATACAATCGAGGACAAGTGTAGACAGATAGTAGTGACTGTTAATATGCACGACCTACAACTAAACATGTTGATTGACACCGGTGCAGAATTGAGTGCTGTATCTGGGAAAATATTTGAGTTACTGAAAGACAGACCTGGCATCGTAGTTATGCCAGTAACAGGAGTGAAAATTATCGGTGCTACTGGGAAGGCCAGTAAACCGGTCACAAAACAGATTTTTGTCAACTTCGAGATATGTGGGGCACGATTTGAACAAGAGTTTGTCGTCGTGCCAGACTTAACTACGGAAGTAATTATTGGGTTAGATTGGCTATTAAAGTACCGTGCAGTGATTAACTGCGAAAGCAAAACTTTGACATGTACGTCACAAGATAAAACAATAGTAGTTAGTTTTGACGAGGCAGGAGACGGTGTGCATAGGCAATACCAGCCTATACACATTGTTAACTGGCCGGATGCTATTGACGTAGGTATGAATTTGAACTACTGTAATGTGAGGAATCTCGGAATTGACAATAGTGTAGAAAGTGAATTGGAAAGTGTTGTAGACGGTGTGCCAAACGCAACACACGAACAAAGACGAGGTCTGTATGAAGTAATAATGAGGAATAAGAGTGTGTTTTCAGACAAACCGGGACTTGTGGAAGGATATAAATGCAAGTTGCATGTAATTCCGCACGAACCATTCTTCGTGAGACCGTATGCTATACCGCTGTCCAAAAAGGAAGCAGTGCAACGGGAGATAGATAAGATGATCGAATGGGGAGTGATTGAAAGAAGTACGAGTCCATACAATAACGGGTTGGTCATTGTAGCAAAACGGGATGGTAATGTGCGTATTGTGATTGACGCACGCACGTTGAATAGGGTCGTTCAACGCGAAACAGACAGACCAGAGAGTATGGAGGAGATTTTGCAACGTTTTCATGACGTTAAGTTCATGACTAGCCTCGATCTGGCGGCTAGTTACTGGCAAATAGAACTCGAAGAAGAATCTAGGCCATACACCGCCTTCTTGTTTGCGGGCAGGTGTTATCAGTATAGAGTACTGCCGTTTGGACTTAATATATCTGTGTCCGTATTCATCAGGGCCCTAGATAAAGTGCTAGGACCGGCTTTGAGTTCAAGATTAACTGTATATGTTGACGACCTATTGTTGGCCAATGCCACTTGGCATGACCATTGTGACCTGTTAGATGAAGTTCTTAGAGCATTGCGCCGTGGCGGAATGACTCTAAAGTTAAAGAAATGCGAATTTGTGAAGCAGGAACTGAAATTTTTAGGGCATGTAATTACCACTGCTGGTATTACGAAGGACCCAGAGAAACTAGAGGCAATAAGGAATTGTCCTCCACCCAAGTCTAGGAAACAGTTAAAAAGTTTTCTAGGGTTAACAGGATTTTATCGTAAATTTGTAAAAGGACAAGTGTTTAATGATGAAAATTTGAATAACCTCTTACGCAAAAACGTTCCGTTTGTGTGGACTGACGGGTGTCAGGCCGCTTTCGAGAGATTAAAAGACGAGTTGGTAAGATCTAACATACTATTTCATCCTGATTTATCGCTACCCTTCCATCTGGGAACGGATTCGTCGAATTACGGGGTGGGGGTAGAACTGTTCCAAGAAGTTGGTGAAGGAGAGGATAAGGAACACCGGACGATAGCGTTCGCGAGTCGAACTTTATCAAAAAGTGAGCGAAACTACACGATTTCTGAGAAAGAGTGTCTCGCTATCGTGTGGGGATTCAAGAAGTTCAAGGTTTACCTATGGGACCGTAAGGTGATTATTCATACGGACCATAAGGCGCTCACTTATCTGAAGGATTGTAAACTACTTCACGAAAGACTGACTAGGTGGTCGCTGTATTTACAGCAATTTAACTATGACATCTGTTACGTAAAAGGGACCGACAATTGCGTAGCGGATGCGCTGTCGCGGTTGCCCGAGTCTAATCAAGATGTATTGAAAGATGAGTCAGATGGAGTGGTCAAATTATACTATTTTAAAGAAGTTGAGGGACGTAAATTAGTAGTGAACATCTGTAAGAATCTACGTCGTCATCAGAACGAGGACGGTTGTTTAAATATGGTGAAAACCCGATATGACGAAAGGAGTTCAGAAGGAGAGAAATTAAGAAAGTATTACAAGATATACGATCATATCTTGTACATACGTAAGGGTGAAGATAGTAATATTTGGCGGGTATGCTGGCCCACCAAATACGTCACGGAAATAATAGACTACTACCATTTGGCGTATGGTCACTGTGGACCTAAGAAATGTACGGAAAAGCTGAGTGAAGTAGTGCATTTTAACAACATGTTAAAACGCGTTACTGACAGAGTGAAAACTTGCGATTTATGTCAGAAGGTGAAGGTTACCAACTGTACGAGTCGTGGTCCTATGCAAAGTATAAGGCCTAACGACACCTTTGAGTTACTGTGCGTGGACTTGTACGGACCTTTGCCCAAGTCATCAGGAAACTTTGCCTACATTTTAGTAGTGCTAGAAGCTTTTTCCAAGTTCATCAAGCTATACCCGATTAGCCAAAGCTACAGCCAAAGCGATCTATAGCAAGCTTGTGAACGATTATTTTGTTCATATTGGCAAGCCCAAGGCGATTCTATCAGATAATGGGGCACAATTTACTTCTAAGTTGTGGAATGAAGGCATGGAAAGTAATGGGGTCGAGGTGATCCATATTTCAGCTTACTGTCCGGCTGGGAATCCCGCTGAGAGGTATATGCGCGAGCTAGGCCGACTTTGCCGTACCTATTGCCATCACAATCATAGGGCATGGGGCAAATATGTAGCAGTATTTGAGAGAATTATGAACACCTTGAGACATGAATCGACGGGATTTTCTCCAGAGGAAATCCTGTTGGATGACAGAAGTAAAAGTTTAGTGGAAGAGATAATCAAATTCCCTCCACGGATTGACATTAGTATTGGTGTGAAAAAAGATCGTTTGCGAGAAGTAATGAAGCTAAAAGCCGATGCTCGCATACGTCGTCATGACGCAAAAGCGCGTTTTGCTAAGTTTGCAATCGGAGACTTAGTACTTGTAAAAGCTCATGAGAAATCGAGCGAGATAGACAATGAAATCTCTAAATTTAAGTTTGTTTATAATGGACCATATAAAGTCATTGGTATACCTCACACAAATGCTTATTGCTTAGAGTATCCAAGCTCTGGAAAACGATTAGGTATACGGAATATTGTAGACTTGAAATTGTACCAACCTAGGATCGATTAATACCACACAATGGGTAATTTGTACAGTATGTAAATATAGAGTGTAAGATTTAAGGATGTGCCATGTTACGATGCTTTTGCCTGACCTAGAGGTCATTAAAGAAGTTGTAATTAATAAGTAATTAATTTTGATTAAATGATTTAAGAGTAACTGATTAGTAATCATCTGAAAAATCCAAGCTGCTAGTTTAAGTTTTCAGCTGAGTCACAGTAGATTAAGGAATGTAAATATGATTTTGTAACTTTCTGTAATATTTCATGAATGTGTGTTTTTATTAGTCATTGCCGATGTACTTAGACGCTGCTTTAAGTTTCAGGCTAGTACATGCGTGTGATGATGGACAGTGTTGAGTTATCCACTGTGATAGTATTAAGGGACTCCTTGAGATTACTCGGGAGTGAGTTTTTCCTAAAGAATTCAGTGAAACGGACGTTCTGGAAATGCCGTTACACAGGCGAGTGAGATCAAGCGTGCCGCACAGGCGGGCGCAACAATACTTGCGAGGCGAAGCCGCTGTCGGCTCTTGTGCCGCTGTCGGCTCTTGTGCCGCTGTCGGCATTCTTTGTACTTGCGGGTACGGAAGGCGGAGTTGTTTTTCTTTCCGGACAGCTGATGTGAAAGAATTCTGCTGTCAATATTTGTGTTTTTCTCGATCTGCTGAATATTATTTTCTTGTTTAGCGTTAATAGGACTCCCATGACGATAATATTAGTTATGAAAAGGTTACATAAAAATGTGTATAATATGTAATTAATAATTAATTTGCGTATTTTGATCTACCTGTTTTTATAACCATGTACTCTGATTAATTTTGTAAATAGTATTCCATTTCTTGATAGTGTTACGAATTTTAATGATTGTGGAATAGCTAAACCATTTTCTATGTTTTTTATGAATTTTGATATGTTGTAAACCTGTTTTACTTTGTGCAAGATGACAGAGTGGAATAAGATTAGGAGTATCTCCACTCAATTATTATTGTATAAAAATTGGTTTATGATTAATTAGACGAATGCTACATTTTTTTTGATGTTTTGAGCGTATGCATTTCCGCTGTTTCATTTTTGGGACATTTTTCTGAGTCTGTTTACGTTACACGAACATCCTCAGACAATGTGGGGCACGTGTAACGCCGGAAATGCATAGCCTCCTATTTCCATCTATTGTACTATTTTTTTCCTTGCTTTGTTACCTCAAGATATGACATTTCTGTCTCTTTGTATATTGTAATTGTTTTACTGTTTGTATATATATATATATATATATATATATTTATACATTTATGTCGATGTATAATTGGTTTGTTTCGTAAATATTATTTGTATTTTTACGCTGGGTCTTGCCTAGGGAAGACTGCTATCGAACGATTACGTCGATAGGTCGTGTGAAGAATCAAAGTGTGTAGGATCTTTGGTAGTGTTAACTCTGCCGCGTGGAGCGCGGGCTGAGCAGAAGGAGTCTGGCGGGAGTAGCGAGTGGAGCAGGTGTGTTGTGTGACGCTCCCGCGAGTTGCCGCGCTTTCGGGGTTTGGCAGCATGTAATTGCGCTCGACTTGCGATGATAGTTTCTGACATGGTGTCGCGGACGGGAAACATTAACTGGCGCACATCAAGAGCCCGTTTCGTCTGGTGACCGTGTCGAGAAGAAGGCGCGCCAACATCCAACTTCTGCAACAGCGACGGCCGACAATGAGTGACTGTCGCCACCTCCTCGACCGACGGCTTCAAACCTTCAATCAACCTACAAGGAAGACTGGACGCACGTAAAGTTTTAGAACTGTATGGCAGACCTCAGCTTTTCAAACTGTACCATTTTCGTAACTATAATTACAGCAACTTAGCATGAACCTTTGTTGCTCATTGTCCCAATTGCATTGCCAAGCAGGGTCCCTTCCTTTTCCGGAATGAACATGAGTGTCGCTGAAATTCAAACGCCAGTATTAAAGTAATATAGCTAATTCTATTTCACTGCTTTAATTTCAAAGTATTCATAGCTGGCTACAATATTCAGATTACACAAGCACAAATTAAGAGTGCGAGTTTTATTACCATATTTTAGCTTACCTGTGACTGCAGCTCAGCTTGGTACGTACTAAATTTTACTATTGTTAATTGTTCAGAATCATTTAATTCAAGTTCAAAGTTAAATCTCTTATTTCTAAATTGCGTAGATTCAAGTAGTTTTTGAAATGATTGTTGAGGTAGTCCAAGACTAACCGTATTTTACTGAATTTCGATGTGCTTCAGAAAGAAAGCTCACTATTAACTTCAGTCACTAAACTAACTTTCGATTTTTCAGTTTTATTAATTCTTTTGCTAAATTAAGTCAGGGTGTAGCGAAATTTATTACTTCTGACAAACTTTCAGTTTTCACACTACACGTGTCAACCTTCAGTTGCCACGCTTCTAGTGCTAATTATATGTGTAATAACCTTTCTTTTTCAGTTACTATAGTAATTGTCCTTAGGACTGGCGACCGTGATTTCCCCCAAATCTCAAATACCTAATTACCGCTAGTTAATTGTTAACGTAACGGCTGCACATTTACTTTCTTTATTAACTTTACCCCTTTTCAAAATGAATTTCCACCAGTTTCATTAGCACATTTCCTTTCATTTAGATGTAACCCTTTCCTCCCTCTTTACCGACAGGTTAACTTCGGTGACGATTGCTTTTCCAAAACTCCCATTAGGTACACGCGGGTTCATTTTTCACTGTCATTAAGGTCGGCAAGTGAGGGGGAGGTTACAGCCGGACCGGCTTTAAAACCCCAACCCTTCACAGTGGGAGTGCGGTATGCGAACCACTGCACCACCTCAGTCGGTTTCACGGCTTCGAAGCGTAATTAGATGTTAATTGACTATTGACATCACATCCTTGGTTAACAATGACGATCAGTAAGCCCATCGCATCTCTGATTTATAAGGGGCTCTCAAATGACAACCGAGAGCCCACCATAGTGGGACCATGGAACGGCTTCATTCAAAAGAGATCACCACAGGCTTTAAGACATTTATCCCACTGGGAGACGATACGATCAGTTCCTGTTTCGTAAGAAGAGGTCGACCGCTGACGGATCCATAACAGCATTCACTTTCGCACTTCCTCGTCCGACCGAAACCGACGTCCATGATTGCCTTTCTTCAGATCATTGAAGATGTGGAACTCACACGTCGAATGATACGGGATTAACGGTGGACGTTGCAACTTCAGCCAAATTGCTGAAGCGTGGCCTTCGTCCGATTAGCAGTGTGGGAGCGGGCTTTATCATGCAACCGGATGATTCCATCCGGCAGCATCCTGACAGCCCAAGGGCAAAGCGCAAAGTCAACAGTGGAAACATCCAACAACTCCCCACCAAAGGAATCCAAATCTGTTCGCACAAGTTTTCGTAAGGCCATCATGACCCCCTTCTTCTACCACAGGGTCCTTCTGTTCGTCGAGTTCCTCTAGCGTAGAACCTCAATTAATATGCAGAGCTATGAAGAGCCTTCGCAGAAACTGCGACGTGCCACAGAGCCAAAACACCCGGGAATGCTGTCAGGCGGAATCGCCCTGTTGCGCAACAACGCCCGCCTCTACACTGAGGAGGCATTCTGAGACGATAACTGTTGGTATCTGCAAGTCATTGCCTGCTGCCTTGAAGCAGCGTCTGTGAGCCAATAGTTTGTGGTCAATAACATTGCTGAAATAGATTAGCTCCGGCTGTAACCATCGACAGTGCAGTGATCATGCACTTCGTCATGAAGCCATCCTAATGAAACACAAAATAATTGTGTAGCAATGCGTAATTGTCTGTCTATTGCCTAAATAAGATCCCTACGATATTTAGCACTGTTTGGAGAGATGTTCTTGCCAAAAGCACGTCTCCCTGCATCGACTTTGCTTTTGCAATCTAGATAACTCGAAAAATAAATAATCCTACAAATGAGCAAATGAAGTTGAATTATATAATTCTTATATGGTGCAAACCCCTGAAAACTATCGCAGTGGCTAGCACACTGGACTCGCATTCGGTAGGACGACGGTTCAATCCCGCATCCGCCCATACTGATTTAGGTTTTCCGTGATTTCCCTAAATCGCTCAAGGCAAATGCCAGGATGGTTCCTTTGAAAGAACACGGCCGACTTCCTTCCCCGTCCTTCCCTAATCCGATGAGACCGATGACCTCGCTGTCTGTTCTCCTTCCCCAAACAACCCAACCCAACCCCTGAAAGCTATAGTTGTTGATTGACTGTATGAGAGTAGATGAAATGGATGTGTCTTCGCAAGCGTATGTGTTTGTTTCGTTAAAATATTGTCCTGTGTTCACAGTAGACCAAAGAGTAACATAATTTGTTTCGCTGCTCGCTGACCATAAGCGTCTCCTAACTGGCTTTAGGTATCACAGCGCTGAGGATGTATCGCAACACAAGCCTAAGATCTTTCGCCACTGAGAAGTCTTCTAAACAATTTGAACGAGCAAGGTGCGCATTCAAATAGCCAAATCTGAATCCCTGAATCCAGTGTAAGTGTCACCAACATGCCTCACAGCTCTCGGTGATTTGGTCTTTATAGCCCGCACTAATATGTGAGACGAGTTCGATTAACGTTGATGAGGCATAAATGTTTAACAGATACTGAAATAAATTTCTAAAAAGGAAACACAACACGCCTTGGAAGCGTTTAACATCACGTAACTTTACTGTACCACACACATGTTTTGATTCCTGATGTTCAAATGGTTCTGAGCACTATGGGACTTATGAGGTCATCAGTCCCCTAGACTTAGAAACTACTTAAATCTAACTAACCTAAGGACATCACACACATCCATGCCCGAGGCAGGATTCGAACCTGCGACCGTAGCAGCAGCGCGGTTCCGGACTGAAGCGCCTCGAACCGCTCGGCTACAGCGGCCGGCAAAGCTAAGGACATCACACACATCCATGCCCGAGGCAGCGCTGGCTCTGAGCACTATACGACTTCTGAGGTCATCAGTCGCCTAGAACTTAGAACTAATTAAACCTAACTAACCTAAGGAGATCACACACATCCATGCCCGAGGCAGGATTTGAACCTGCGCCCGCAGCGGTCGCTCGGTTCCAGACTGTAGCGCCTACAACCGCACGGCCACTCCGGCCGGCCCCGAGGCAGGACTCGAACTTGCGACCGTAGCGGTCTCGCGGTTCGAGACTGCAGCGCCTAGAACCGCTCGGCCACCCTGGCCGGTGTACTTTTGGTCAGCTTTTGCTGAAAAATGGTTCAAATGGCTATGAGCACTATGGGACTTAACTTCTGAGGTCATCAGTCCCCTAGAACTTAGAACTACTTAAACTTAAGGACATCACACACATCCATGCCCGAGACAGGATTCGAACCTGCGACTGTAACGGTCGCGCGGTTCCAGGCTGTAGTGCCTAGTACCGCTCGGCCACTTCGACCGGCGATTCCTGATGCTATCAACTGATCTCTCTCTCTCTCTCTCTCTCTCTCTCTCTCTCTCACACACACACACACACACACACACACACACAAACACAAAGAAAGTACCTGTGACCTTTGGCACTGCCTTGTGAAAGACGCATAGACGCATTGAAACATCAACAATAGTAGCCTCGACCCGAATAAGACAGCCGAGGGTAATACCTCCGAAAGAGGACACAGTGTGCCTCACCGGCGCCTGTAAACATCCCAGCAGACAGCCTTGCAGAAGAGCTGGGTGAGTTGAATAGCGCGCAGAACGGCTGAGCCTTGGGCGCCATGGTGACCTCAATATGCGCAGCGAGTGGTGTTTACACGAGAGCGTATCTACCGGAAGTCCGCACTTCCCGCCCGAGCGCCGCATTCTGCTGGAACCAACAAATTACCGCATTCTCTGCCGGCTTCTGTGCGAGCGTTCCCAGCTACTAAGTGAATGAGGCTGTTCTACAAACGGAACTAGCGGAAACTAACACATTTCATTCATGTCGGAAGTAGCGCCGGCTTCCCTCGTCTACGTTTACTTACTATTACTACATTTTCGGTTGTTCATTGCTCCTCGTAAAAATATCACTTGGCTAGTTTCTGTCTTAAGATTTTCTCTTTTCAGTAGTCTTTCGACTACAACCGCTTTCATCAACAGCAGCGTAATAAGCCATTTACCTGGTGGATAAAGATTCCTTTCAGCTTTTTCTATACCTTATGACCTTTAGTTATAGCAGTGTATATCGCTCGTAGATGTTTTACAATGTCATCTGTTCACCTTCCATTAGGATGCCATCGTGATATTTTCTTTCTGCCGGCCGGAGCGGCCGAGCGGTTCTAGGCGCTACGGTCTGGAACCCCGCGACCGCTACGGTCGCAGGTTTGAATCCTGCCTCGGGCATGGATGTGTGTGATGTCCTTAGGTTAGTTATGTTTAAGTAGTTCGAAGTTCTAGGGGACTGATGACCTCAGAAGTTAAGTCCCATAGTGTTCAGAGCCATTTGAACCATTTTTTCTTTTCTCTCTTGGAATCCGGTAAAAAATTTCCTTAGCCTCATCTTCCGTCTTTTGAACTGGTTGAATGTCACTCCTAGCACAAGTTCTTCTGCCAACCTGTTTTCCGGTTCATTTACATGTTTTCCTGCTTTTTTCGAGCGATTTACAAACCTCCAGTTTGCCAATGCTTTTCGTGTTTTTTTGTCTTTATCTCACTCGTAATTTTAGATAACATTTTTGAGATTTAACAGTGATCTATCAGCTCGAAGTTTTGCGACGCGGGGTTAGCACACCTGCTCCAAGCGTCATCATTGTAAGGTGGATGGTGCATTATCTGAAGATACTAGAAGCCAAAACTGCTCATATTTTTAATAAATGACTATGTGATTGAGACTGTTTTTTTACTAAGATTTCCTTGTCTCACTATTACAAGTAAAATATAGTACTCCACGTGAGTAGTAGGGCAACGATGGCACCACCCCATTCTGCATTGTTGGCAAATTTATTGAATATGGCGGATCCAAGATGGCGGCCATAGATGTGGCAAGGTCACAGCGACGTCACAGCTGGAAGTTAAAATTTTAACGGGAAAATAGGTCAGCTGGGCTACCTCCACTAACCTGATCACCCTTCTCCTATTCCCCTCTCCTCCCCTTCTCTGTCCTACCTGGAAACTCGCAGGAAAAGAACTCTGTCTGTATTGGGCTGCCAGATAGGATGGGTGTAAGTCATTATTTTACATGCATTGTTTATTTTTAAAAATTTGAGCTGTCATACCTTCACCTCTCCTCTCTCCTCCCTCATCTGGAAATTGGTGGGTAAAGGACACAATCTGTGCTGGGTGCTGGATAGGATGGATGAAAGTATTTTGTATGCATTGTTCGTTTAAACAATTTTTGTCATAGGCAGTAGCCCCATCCAGTGTGTTCACCTTGAAGACCAGAGACCAACTTATCTAGTTCACAACCCCACCACCAGAGGGCGCTGTTGGCTCTCCCCTTCTACACCCATGACATAATCCAAGATGGTGGTCTGGGGAAAATGGCGGGAAATTTACTTAGTCTGTGCCTAGTTGCTGAACTGAGAGAACAGACATAATTGATTGGTGTGTGTACAATGTGTTCAGTGGATGAGATTGTGCTGGAGGAAGAGGAGTTTAACAGGCATATTAGCTGTAATCATGCACCTGAGGACTGTCTTGATAGCCAGCTGCAGGACGTCTCGAAAGCAATGATATATGGTGAATGTATGAAGAAGATGAACAAAGTTCATCAAATAATGAAGACGCAGCAGGACGAGTCAGTCTTTCGAAGTGCAAGAGGCAAGACATTCACCCACTCCGGAGCAAGCATCCAAGTATACAATTGAGGAAATGCTGGTGATGAGTGAGGATGAATTTAACAAGTGCACTACATGCAAGCACATGTATGAGGACTGTGTACATAGCCTCCTACACAATGAGTGGAAACAAAAAATAATGGATGAGCATTTGGTGAACACTTTTCAACAAATAAGGGCAATGCAGTGGGATGGCATGAAGATGTATTTCAGGGAACACGACATTCCGTATGCTGCAAATAAATATCTCCCAATTCGTCACATTGTAGACAGGATTTTACCTGATAAGGCTAAGGGGATACGCAGAAGAAAGGATATTGCTATAGGTCAACGCCTTGTAGCACTTGCATTTGATACACCCTGAGTGGAAAAATTAAGTTCGGTTTAGGAGTGATGAATTTCAAGCGAGTTATGAATCCTGCACGTTGTGCACTAAAGAAGAAGTAGGAGAAGAAGAAGAAGAAGGGTGGGAAGCAAAAGTGTTTGAAGAACTGTATCCTGACAGCGATGTATGCAGCTAGAAACGGTATGAAGCAGGCCGTTAAAGCACTTCACGTTTTACTAATACCCAAGATGTCTGGTGGTTTTCTTCCATTCCTCATCCCAGTCCTCTACACTCTCTCAGCGGTAGGGTCCCTCGCTGATATTGCTGCAACTATTGCTCGAACAGTCAAGAACATGCAAAACTCTCAAGCGCAGTTAGAAGAATTAGGAAGACATAACCGCATGATGGAAGCCGCAGCCTTCGGAAAAGGACTAAACTTGAAACCGTACAGGTAAGGGCTTGGTCTACTCATAAATAAAAAATGGCTCATTAGCAGTCGTACCTGATCGGTCCCTCACAAATAGTGATCTTCTTAAGTTTGTTGGAAAAAAAAATTCAAAGTGTTTATGCAGGATACATTACCGAAGACTATGTGGGAAATAGATCAATGTGGTATTGTGAATTTAGATGTTGCTAGAGGTCCCGGCATCCACTGGGTGTCAGATGTTATGAAAAATGCAAATACCGTCTACTATTTCGACTCATCTGGTGACCTGCAACCGCCAGAAGAATTACAACAAAAAATGGTTCAAAAGGCCCTGAGCACTATGAGACTTAACATCTGAGGTCATCAGTGCTCTAGAACTTAGAACTACTTAAACCTAACTAACCTAAGGACATTACACACATCCATGCCCGAGGCAGGATTCGAACCTGCGACCGTAGCGGTCGCGCGGTTCCAGACTGAAGCGCCTAGAACCGCTCGGCCACACCGGCCGGCAGAAGAATTATAACGATACTTCAATGGCAGAAGTGTGTTCTACAAGTTTCGCCACTATCAGGACCTTAATACACACCTCTGTGGACAATTATGCATCATGTTTCTCTTGACGTTTATAAAGAAGAGGAATAATATATAAGGAAGAGCTTTAAAAGTTCCTTCATCAGTTGAGATTCAGCAGTTATATTACGTGCAAATTACTTCCCGCCATTTGAGCACTTGTAAATGGAGTATTGCATTGTTTGGACTGAAGATATACAACAGCATCCCAAATATCACCGAGGCTAACAATAAACTGCACTGAATATTTGAAACCTTGTAGTCAAGGGAAGGCAGGATTCGGTTACGATTGTCGATGCGGCCGTAATCAGTTACTATTGGTTGCCTTTTACAGTTACACACATTTATTTTTAGAACAGTGATTCCAGACTCGACAATAAACAAAAAAATACCACACGTTATTAATGAAGAAATAAACAACTCTATAAATTATAGTATTTTCAGTGCGTTACAATTAAGCGAATCACCATAAAATACAGATACAGATAATGTTTAAAAATGAAAAACAAGCCACTGTAATCACGGGTAAAGGCATTACACGCCAAGAATGGCAATAAATTAAGTACGTTTAAGAACTCCTTGCAATTGCAACTAACAGGTACTGAAATATTAAAACTGGCCACAAATACAACAGAAGGTATTAGACACCAGGAATGGCAGTAAATAAGGTTTTAAAGCTTACTGTTAAAATACAAATACCAAATAGGATTTTAAAGCAAATGACCGCAATCACAGCTGAAGGCCTTACAAGCCAGGAACGGTAATATATTTTAAGAAATTTGAAAACTGCTGTAAAACAGCAAATACAATAGCAAAAGTTAATTAAAAAAACAAGCAACTGATCTAGACGGTGCTCCAGGAATCGACCTCTGAGAAGGTCTGGCAACAAACACTTTCACGAGCGATGAGATAGGCAGCCAAGAGTTGCATTCACTTCACAAGATGGTAACTCAGACTAATGGCAGTCTAATGAATGATTAATGATAATCTTGCTGAAGCTGCCTGACGTCCGATAAACCAAATTCAACGATGGAATAATACACCAAAGCCGGAACCGGCCGTCTGCACTACGTCCCCAGAATACTGTGCTCTAAACACAGTATTCTGGGGACTACCAGATTTCCATCCGATTCCACAAACCCGAAAATCTGAACAAACAAGTCACAGTACACAACACCAGACAAACTAACAGTAACTAAAACCACACTCGATTTGCGTTCGAGCCAAAACCGAAATGTAACCAACCCGAATCAGCAACCACAAGTCATTGCAGAAACAATCGCAAAGCGAGCCAAAACCAAGCACCAAATGAGTGACATCAAATTCATTAGACACACAAACGCACACTAAACTCACTGTGACAATTCTGACGATGGTTGGCAGAATTAATTCACAGTTGAGTAACCGCACCGTCTAATCACTGAGCCAAGTGCTTTTAACACAGTAGGGTCTTCAAGAAGATCCACCAAACTGCCCATGACGGCGCGATGACAATCTGTCACAACATGACATACGTACTACGGAGCCCACACGGGTGACTGACTGAACTCTACTTGGATTGAAATGCACTCATCTTAAAGCTTGCTGGATCCGGTTTACGACGAGGTTGTGCATCCTCGTGACCACATACCTTCCATCCGGCAGTCCATGCGTTGTCACCAGCGGTCCCAACGTGTTTGCATGCTCTGCACGGACCTGGCTCCTCCTGAGTCCCCAACCGAATTGGCCGCTCACCCGACCCTGAAAAACAACGACGTCGCCCCAAAGATAGGGCAACAGTTACTAGATATCGATAACCGCCGCTGCTGCCACTAGCGGACAGGCAACGCTTGCGAAACCGAGTGGCGCCAGTCATCACAAGAAGAAGACAAACTAGAGGATACGGTCTGGCCTCCAACAGAGGGCGGAAACCTACAAACAGCGCCAACGCGAGCTGCAGCACGGCTCAATATTAATGGTGAAAAACACATTGTGGAAATAGAACCTGGTGTATACCATATCGACGATTTAAATGAAGTCTTAAAACAGTCTGGAAAAGGCACTGAGCTACTTGCAAATATCAATACACTTAAATCTGAAGTAAGAACTGTGAACGCAATGATTGACTTCAAGCAGAAAACAGTTTTTGATGTTGCTGAGCACGTCATACAATAATTTTTAAATGAACACACCGCCATTTGACTATTTTGTTGTTTATTTAATCATGAGCCAAGTTTCGGCCTTTTATGCCATTTTCAAGTGATTGAGGTTATATTATTAACGTATATTTCAGGACATCAAGCTCAAAATTGACGATGTATTAAGAAAAATGTTCCATGGGGACCGAATATTTTTCTTAATTTATGGCCAATTTTGAGCTTGATGGCGTGCAATATATGTTAATAACAAACACTCAGTCACTTTAAAATGGCATAAAACCCCAAAACCTGGATCGTAATTAGATAAACAACAATACAGTCAAATGGTGGTGTGTTCATTCAAAACTTTAATCAGAAATGTTCAGTAGGGCGCCTACTGGATTTCACAAAAGGACAGGTTTTGGAAAAGGATCCTAGTAAACTTTACAAGTCAGAACAGACTGTGGACATACTGCCCGTCAGCACATTCCGAATTGAGTGCAACATTGCACTCAACTCCTATCTCAACGAAGGTGTGATTCATATTATTTACGCTTTCTTCCCCTCTGCAAAAGAGTATAAGATTGTTGCGTCTACCATTAATGCAATATACCTTCCCGTAACAGTTCAGACACTGTTTGAGTTGCGTATTGTAGACCAAAATAATCAACTTGTTGACTTTCGTGGCGACGAAATCATTGTACGGCTACATCCAAGGCAGGATGGGCGTACGGCATAAAACCAATGCAAGCAATCCACAGCACGCCACTTCGCTGCCGAACGGCAAATTGGTAACACGGACGAACTACGAGTTTCTTAAATCAGTTAATTTGAAACCTCGCAAAGACGTCCTCACTCAATGTAACCATTCCAGCAGAGTAAGATGAGCGAATTATACTTCGGGAATAAAGCTCGCATAAACCTTATACTTCAACCACATTTAACAAGAATGGTGAAATTAGGATTGCCATCTAGCATCAAGATGCGCTGACGCTTCCATTCAAGAGTTTCATATATTTCAAGAAAACCGACGACAGCACTACAGTGGGATCCAAGCTTATAAGTAACGCTTCAGCATTCCTGTTCCAAGAGACACACTATGAACTCAAAGGGTCTGAGCTCGACCGTACATGGAATGTCGGCATAACATCTATCATTAAAACATACGTCTCTGCATCACGCACAGATTTGAATGGTCTAGAAAATGCGGGATGGTTTATAGACTATCCGGCGGATAGAACAGTTACAAAGTACAAATGATTTACTGCATGCATACATTTAAAAATGCCTATACGCTACTTTGAGGACATGAAGCAGATTATTATAAATGCTAAACAGGAACTCATTCTAGTAAGGAGTGCAACAGATAATAACCCATACATTCAAGGAGTTCAAGAGGAGAATAAGATCACAATCAGAGATAATATGGAAAAGGTCTCACATTAGTGTATCAGATGTGGAGCGTTTGAAGCTTTTAAAAGTCCTGAATTCCGGTACACATCTATTACTAACATTCCGCTCTTGGGAAGATTTCGAGCACCCAGTGGTACCGACTGCGAGCAGTCAAACATGGGCTATTAAAATCTCTTCGCAGCTAGAGATGCCTAGATTCATAATACTTGCGTTTCAGACTGATAAAAGAGGGAATATAGCGAATGATTCCGCTATATTCGACAAATGCAAATTAACTAATGACAGAGTCTACCTGAATTCAGAATTCTACCCATACGACAGTTTACACCTGCAGTGGGATGAAAATGTCTACCGTCTAAAATATGAAATGTATGTGAAGTTTTGTACTTCTTACTATGAAAGTGCGAAAAAAATGGAGAACGGTGTCTATTCAGTCCACAGAAGTTCAAGGATCTATCAACGATCATCGTAGTACACTACTCAAAACAAAACGAGATAATTAAGTCTGGGCCTATGGATGTACGAATTGAATTTGAAACTTTAGCAAATTTACCGGAACATACTGCCACGTATGCTCCAGTTCTATATGTCGTACGTATAATCTCCTGGGCAAGTTCTGCTAATGCATGACCTCTTTCAAAATGATTTTCCCGGGATGAATAGGCCTTTAGGTTTTGTTCCGCCTTCACACTGAAATCTCCTACCCACGGCAGCTTTGAATCCCCGCCAGCCCAGCAGTTTTACTTTTGGGTTACTGAACATGGTTGGACAGGAATCGAATACGAAGCGTGCTACAGTCGTACAGTTGTGGTCATCACAAAGTAAACCATTGACAAAATCCGTAATATGGTAATGAAAGGCCATCGAATAAATTTGCTGAGCCTGTAGGCGTCGTAATAGAGGGGTACATAACATCCTGCTCGGAGAATTGTCTATGAAGAACCTTTGTGCAAGGTGGATGCCACTTTTGCTCACATTGCAACACTTCAACTCAATGGCTGGAGACATTTAATCGCAATCCACAAGACTTTTTGCGCCGATTTATGAAACTTGGATCCATTATCACACACTAGAGTCAAAACGGAAGTCAAAACAATGGGCAAAAGCTGATAAAAGTGCACCAAAAAGGCAAAGACGACTTTGTCAATTGGTAAGGTGATGACAACCGTTTGTTGGGATTCCCAAGAAGCAGTCCCCACAGATTACTTGAAGAAAGGCACAACCATAACTGGAGATAATATGGTTCATTGCTGGATCATTTGATGTTTGGGTTGGCTGAAGAAAAGACCAAAGTTAGCATTTAAAAAATTGCTCTTCGCCAGGATAATACACCTTCCCCCCACATCAGAGATAACAACGGCGAAAGTGCATTAATTTGCTTTTGAATTGGTTCCTCGTCCAGTCATACCTCCAACTGACTTCTTACGGAACTTAAACTTTGGCATAATGGGAAGAAATGTTCATTAAAGGAGAAAATGATAGTTGGAGTCAACCAGTATTTTGCAGAGTTTTACAGAATGTATTTTTCTGATGGGATGAAAAAGCTGGACGATCGCGGGACCAAGTGTGTATCCCTCAAAAGAGACCATGCCGAGAGTTAAGGTGAACTGCTTACGAAGCAAACATTTCTTTCTTTCTTTTTTACCATACCTATCAGACCACCCTCTTGCATTAGACATTCGACCATTGCACTCCGCTCTATGACTGCAAATATCTCTGTAACAATAAGAGCATCGTTCTTATCTACATGTGTCTCAGATCCAGTTCAATGACTTTTCTTTTTAAATTTGCAAGTTCTATGTACCTAAATCACTTCCTAGATGACCATCAGTAAAAGCGTTTTGTTTTATTCTTTGTTTGATAACCGTCAAAAGCACTACATTCAGAAACAAAGCTACGATTTACGTGCAGTAATAAAAACAAACATAACTTAATAACTTTTCGATAAACAGCAAAAAAGCTTAAGCATCAAAAGTGCAGAGGAATTTGTTAATAACGTTTATTTGAAACTAAGAGCTTGATGAAAGCGAAAGCCTGAAGATGCTCATTAGCTGTCGTAAACGAAAAACGTCTTTCCATAACAGCGACATAAGCATAAGCAACAACCCTCTTATACAAATGTATTCGGAATATTAAGTTAACTCTCAAAAGCGAAAAGGCCTGCTAAATGCGCGCTCAGAGCACGAGAAACATCCACTTAGTTTAAGAATAAAAAAAAAGCTCCCACTTCGCTAAAGAAGCACTCTAAATACTCTTTGCAACACCTTGGCAAACAAAACAGCCGGAGAAACGCGAGCATTGTGCGCAAAAACGTCCTCCTTAGAAGTGTTATCAAAACAATGCAGTTACTGCGCGGTGGAATATTGTGCAAAACCCGAAGGAGCAGCACAGAAAAACAAACACTTCACTTCAAGAACTCTCTGTTTATGAAACTGGAAATCTTAATAAAAGGTGTCCATAATTAAAGTTTCAGTTTCAAAACGCTGCCGAAAGAGAGCCACTGCTAAAAATGACGTCCAATTTGGACAGAATGTTATTGATGTAGGGGGAAATGTCACGGAACAAAATAATTTAACGAAAATTTTCTCAGTAGAGGGCACTGTAAGCATCTTAACGCAAATGGCATCGACTACAATTGACAGATAAATCGCAATACGAAGGTTATGATTTAAGTTGCACATCGCACAGTCCTTACTGTTCAATGTGTAGGACTGCACAAGTTCGGCAGTTTACAGTTTTGGTACATCCACTACGGCAAATCATGCCACATCGAATAAGAAACATCGATTCGTCATCGTGCTAAGGTCAAAAACTGCATAAAAAGCGAAATGACATTCATTTCTAATTGTCGTGAAACTGGCGCGAGACATGTTCAATAAAATGTTTTTTTATTCCAGTCTTTGATCACAATATCAATTCTTTAGACGATGTCCAGTTTCAGTCCGTAATGACCATCCTCAGATCTTTTTTACACCATGTCCTAAAGTGATAAGGTCATAATGGCATCGTCAAAACATATAAACATAATCAGCACAGCATCGTCATATAGATCTAAAATAAGGTATAGAATAGGCCACATCGTCCACACAGTGATTGTTGCAACTGGCTCAAGCCTTTTCCTTTATGCCAAGCCTTAAGGCCATTATGGCCTTATCATTTTAGGACATGGTGTAAAAAAGGTCTGAGGATGGTTACTACGGACTGAAACTGGTCATCGTCTAAAGAACTGATATTGTGATCAAAGACTGGAATAAATAAACATTTAACAGTACTGGATCACTGTTCGTATACGCGACTATGTCGCAATTGGTGAGACATGTTCAGTAAGCTGTCCACCGTTTTCTGACACAAATTCAAGTCGAGCAGCAGCATGTATCACAACAGATCGGAATGTCTCGAGGGTCACGTTCATTATGAGTTGCGCAATGCGTTTCTTCTATTCAGCTACGTTCGTAACTGGAGTAGAGAACACATCTTTCAGATAATGCCACAGACAGAAGTCACGCGATCGTGATGGCATGGCTGTAGGAAAATGACGGCTGATAATTCTAGCAATGCCTCTGCAGTAGCCGTTTCCCGGGCTGTGCCATGTGCTGAGCAGCGCCATCTTACATAGAAATGATCCTACCCATATATCCACACTTTACAAGGTTGGAATGACGTTGGTGCACAAAAGACTCTTATAGCGTTTACAAGTGACGGTACAGGTGAGAAAACCCGCAGGACTGATCTCCCCGAAAAAATGCGGCCCTACGATAAACGATGCCTTCAACACGCACCACTTAGCCACCTTTGCAAAGTGAAGTAGTACCAGCTGATGTGCGTGTGGGTTTTCAGTTGCCCATTGCAGTTCTACGTGTTGACGTGTCCTTGGAGATGGAAATGGGCTTCGTCAGTCCTCAGAATGTTCCATGGGCATTCACTGTCCGCTGCCACGAGGGCAAGAAATGACAGAGCGAACGTTTGTCTTGATGACAGGTCAACAGGATGCAATTCCTGAACCTGAGCGATTGTGTATGAACAACAATGCAGGATGTTTCGTAAGATTTTATGCTCTGTAATCGGAGGCATGTTCAACGTTCAGGCAATTCCCCGTGCGCTGCATGTTAGCTCACCACCGGTCGACCCCTCCTGCAAAGCTGTGGCCACATTTTCGACTTACCTCCGATCAATTGCGGTCCTCGCTCTACCACTATCCACTTCTAAAGGATCTGTCTCTTTGAATTTTGTAATCATTTTCTCCCGACATCTGACCAATGGCTTTTTTTTTCCCTTACCATTGATTGTCCGGAACTTCTGCAGGGCTGCTGGCGCACAGTCAACGTTCTTGCAAGTAGAGCTTTACGAGCAGAGCGCGGTCGTTCATGGAGACCGTCTCGTTGGGAGTCTCGAACGCAAACTGAGCAACGGCCGTGTACTGTGCGTCTGTTGGTGTGCTACTCTTACGCTTACAGCGCCATCTATTGGTAAAATTATAGTTCGGTTTTCTTTGTTCCATGACGTTTTCCCCTGCGTCAATCACGGTGTTCAAATTTGACGCCATTCTGTTCAGTGGTTCTCTCCCTACAGCGTTTGTAACTTTATTTATGGACGCCCTGTGTTTTTCCTCTTTAGTGAAACTGTACAGAGCACGTATCGTTGTTTTTCACAACCATCTTGGAGAACATCGCGCATGAGTGTATTAGTTCTTAACTTTTTGGTTCAAATGGTTCAAATGGCTCTGAGCAGTATGGGACTTAACATCTATGGTCATCAGTCCCCTAGAACTTAGAACTACTTAAACCTAACTAACCTAAGGACATCACACAACACCCAGTCATCACGGGGCAGAGAAAATCCCTGACCCCGCCGGGAATCGAACCCGGGAACCCGGGCGTGGGAAGCGAGAACGCTACCGCACGACCACGAGCTGCGGACTCTTAACTTTTTATACCTGGGATTCATAGTCATGTAGAACTTCATAAAAGACATCTTATTTACGCCAGTGACGGTAACTCTTTCTTTATTTCACAATTGAAATTTCGCACTTACGCCCTTATCAAGTGAATATGTTATGGCTATTACCCCATGTCAATCTAAAATGTGTCAGCTCATTTTAGATTGACATGGCCTAATAGCCATAACATCACTTGATAATGGCCTAAGGCCGAAACTGCAATCGTGAAATAAAGAAAGTGTTTCAGTCACTGGCGTAAATATGAGGTCTTCTATAATGTATCGTTTTTGTACGAACAAAACGTCCGCTGTTTTGCTCAGAACAAGCTAGTGTTTTGATAGCTTCATCGATTGTGCGTGTTTGTGTCCTGCACCACGAAATGGAAATTATACTGTTCATTCTATAGCACGCCCGTGAAGCGCTAAACACGTAATTACTTACCTGTATGTAGCGTGGCTGTGCTGCGCTATGGTGAAACTGCTGTTGCACTGATAAGCACGGGTGTTCTTATGTACTATCTTTCCTCACTTCTAATGCCTCAGTAGTTCGATTCTACTCCCGTCAGTTGTGAGACTGACCAATAAGAAGGTAGCCACAAAATGCTAATTGTCTGCTTCAAAATTCAAATGGCTCCAAGCACTATGGGTCTTAACATCTGAGGTCATCAGTCCCCTAGACTTAGAATTACTTAAACCTAACTAACCTAAGGACATCACACACATCCATGCCCGAGGCAGGATTCGAACATGCGATCGTAGCAGCACCGTGGTTCTGGACTGAAGCGCCAAGAACCGCTCGGCCACAGCGGCCGTCATTGTCTGATTCAATTAACCACGTAGGATAGGTAACATTTCTCCATACTCATAAACTGATTCAAATGATTTTCATGTACAAACACACGCAGCCAAGTTTCCAGTTCTTACGAATTATATGACACTAGTAACAGAAATACCAAACTACACGTGCTTTCATTTCGTTTGCTTTCTTAAAAAACGAATTTAAAAAAAAGTAGCAATGGAATAGAGTAGGGGACTTGATTACTGACAGTGCGATTGAAAATCAGCTTCTCTTCTTCGGAAAATTATTTTGGCATCCTAGAGCCAAGTTATAATCTTCGTTCATATTTTTGTGCTGTAAGATGGGTATGCATCGTATTCCTTGCAATTGTGGCATGTCATTTAGTGGCTAGACCATCAGTACCTTGAAAGACCAGTTTATTGAGCATAAGCGTCATACACGCTTAAAACAGCCCAGTAAATCTGCTATTGCTGAACAATGCCTTCGCACCCGTTATCGTATGGAATATAAGAACATAGAGAGTCTGGATGCATTTCGAACTATTGTGCTAGTCTTATGTAAGAAAGCAATTGAAATTAAATCAGAAAGTAACCTTATGAGTAGAGATGGAAGTGTTTGCTTCGCTCTGCATGGAATTCTGCTCACTCCCGGGCAAATAACAAATGGACAGAGGTAACACTACCTCACCCGTTGGATACAAACTTCTTTTTTTCATCTCAGAATAGCATTTGCAACCTACGTTGATGTCCTGTCAACCTGTCGCTTTTTGTTGTCAGTGTTTTCCAGATATTTCATTCCTCGTCGATTCTGTGGAGAACCTCCTCATTCCTTACCTCAACAGTACATCTAATTTTCAGCATTCCTCTGTAGCTATTCGGTTCTCTTCTGTTCCGTTTTCCAACAGTCCATATTCCACTATCGTACAGTGCTACGCACCAAACGTTCTCAGAAATTTCTTCCTCAAATTAAGGCCTGAAATGTCCTTTTTGCCAGTGCGAGTCTGCTATTTGTACCCTCCTTGCTCCGTCCATCACGGGTTATTTTGGTTCCAAGGCACGTGAATTACTTAACTTCGTCTACTTCGTGCTCCCCAATTCCCGCTGTTCTCATCTCCGCTACTTCTCATTACTTTCATCTTCCTTCGATTTACTCTAAGTCCGTGTTCTGAACTTATTAGACTGTTCATTACATTCAACACGTAGTTCCTCTTCACTGTCACTGACGATAGCAATGGCGTCTGCGAATCTTATCATTGATATTCTGTCACCATGAATTTTAATCCCACTTCTGAATGTTTCTTTTACTTCCCTCCTTCCTTCTTCGATGTACAGATTGAACAGTAGAGCTGAAAGACTACATCACTTTCTTAGACCTCCATAATCCGTGCACTTCGTTCTTGGTCTCCCAGTCTTATTGTCCCCTCTTTGATCTTGTACGTATTGTATTTTGCCCCTCTTTCTCTGCAGGTTACCCCTATTTTTCTCAGCATTTCGAACACCTTGCACCATTTTGCAATTCCAAACACTTTTTCCAGGTCGACTAGTCCTATGAATGTGTCTTGATTTTTCTTCGGTCTTAACTTCCTTTACCAGGCTCAACGTCAGAACTGCCTCTCTGGTGCCTGTACCTTCCGTGAAGCCAAACTGATCGTCATCTAACAATTTTCCTCTCCATTCTTTTGTATATTACTCTTGTCAACAACTTGGATGCTTGAGCTGTTAAGCCGACTGTGCGATAATTGTCGGCCCTTGCTCTCTTCGGAATTGTGTGGATGATGTTTGTCCGAAAATGTCCGCCTGCTTGGCTGAGTGGTAACTTGTTTATCTCCCATGCTGAGGGCCCGGGTTCGATTACCGGTCGCGTTGGAGATTTTCTCCGTTCGTGGACTGGGTGTTGTGTTGTCCTCATCATCTTCACCGACACGCAGTTTGCCCAATGTGGGGTCACCTGAAATAAGACTGGCATCCGGCAGCCGAACTTTCCCAGATGGGGTCTTCCAGTCAACAATGACAAACGATGACTTACTTTTTTTCTCGAATGTCCGATGGTATATCGCCAGTCTCGTACATTTTACACACCAACGATAATAGTCGTTTTGTTGCCATTGCCCCCAATGATTCCAGAAATTCTGAGGGAATTTATCTATCCCTTCTGCCGTATTTGATCTTAAGTCGTCCAAAGCTTTTTTACACTTTTATTGTAATAAAGGATTCCCTATCCCTTCACTGCCCAGCGTTGATAGCTATAGTCGTTGGTCATTCATGGTTGTGTGGTGGCACCAATGTTTACATTGTGTATGTGTGTTATCTTTACGCATAAGCTGTGCTTATCGAAGTTTTAAATTTTCTTGCTCAAGACTCTCTACTTGTATTTGTGTTCGAAAATGAGGGTGTATTCACCGGTCTAAGTATCGATGGTTGTCGAGGACGTCACCTGGCTGCGTTCCGGCGAGTTATTTGAACATTTTATACTGTGGGAGAAACTCAAGATCTAAAACTGTGTAATCCTACTCTGAAAAAACTTGCCCCAAGTTTCTGTCTTCATTCGTGAAATTATATGGATCTTTTTGAAACACCTCGAATTTCACCACGTGGTTGCATAAGCTCACAGTCTTGTGACCAAGCACTCTTGAAGATGATATAGGTGGGACACTAATGTTGGTCTAGTGCTTAAGCACAGAGTTAGAAACAGCGTTACAAGAAATGAAGAATAAGAAGACAACAGGAGAAAATGGAATAAATGCAAAATTACGGAAATATTGGGACCCAGTACTAAACCAGAGATTTATGAATCTAATTATTAGATGTTGAAATGGATATCATATTCCGAGACCCTGATCGCACGCCCACGTTACGCCTGTATTTAAAAAAAGGTGCTAGAAACAGGTGTGAAAATTATAGGGAAATAAGTATTTTGAATACAGGATATAAAATACACTCCTGGAAATGGAAAAAAGAACACATTGATACCGGTGTGTCAGACCCACCATACTTGCTCCGGACACTGCGAGAGGGCTGTACAAGCAATGATCACACGCACGGCACAGCGGACACACCAGGAACCGCGGTGTTGGCCGTCGAATGGCGCTAGCTGCGCAGCATTTGTGCACCGCCGCCGTCAGTGTCAGCCAGTTTGCCGTGGCATACGGAGCTCCATCACAGTCTTTAACACTGGTACCATGCCGCCACAGCGTGGACGTGAACCGTATGTGCAGTTGACGGACTTTGAGCGAGGGCGTATAGTGGGCATGCGGGAGGCCGGGTGGACGTACCGCCGAATTGCTCAACACGTGGGGCGTGAGGTCTCCACAGTACATCGATGTTGTCGCCAGTGGTCGGCGGAAGGTGCACGTGCCCGTCGACCTGGGACCGGACCGCAGCGACGCACGGATGCACGCCAAGACCGTAGGATCCTACGCAGTGCCGTAGGGGACCGCACCGCCATTTCCCAGCAAATTAGGGACACTGTTGCTCCTGGGGTATCGGCGAGGACCATTCGCAACCGTCTCCATGAAACTGGGCTACGGTCCCGCACACCGTTAGGCCGTCTTCCGCTCACGCCCCAACATCGTGCAGCCCGCCTCCAGTGGTGTCGCGACAGGCGTGAATGGAGGGACGAATGGAGACGTGTCGTCTTCAGCGATGAGAGTCGCTTCTGCCTTGGTGCCAATGATGGTCGTATGCGTGTTTGGCGCCGTGCAAGTGAGCGCCACAATCAGGACTGCATACGACCGAGGCACACAGGGCCAACACCCGGCATCATGGTGTGGGGCGCGATCTCCTACACTGGCCATACACCACTGGTGATCGTCGAGGGGACACTGAATAGTGCACGGTACACCTAAACCGTCATCGAACCCATCGTTCTACCATTCCTAGACCGGCAAGGGAACTTGCTGTTCCAACAGGACAATGCACGTCCGCATGTATCCCGTGCCACCCAGCGTGCTCTAGAAGGTGTAAGTCAACTACCCTGGCCAGCAAGATCTCCGGATCTGTCCCCCATTGAGCATGTTTGGCACTGGATGAAGCGTCGTCTCACGCGGTCTGCACGTCCAGCACGAACGCTGGTCAAACTGAGCCGCCAGGTGGAAATGGCATGGCAAGCCGTTCCACAGGACTACATCCAGCAGCTCTACGATCGTCTCCATGGGAGAATAGCAGCCTGCATTGCTGCGAAAGGTGGATATACACTGTACTAGTGCCGACATTGTGCATGCTCTGTTGCCTGTGTCTATGTGCCTGTGGTTCTGTCAGTGTGATCATGTGATGTATCTGACCCCAGGAATGTGTCAATAATGTTTCCCCTTCCTGGGACAATGAATTCACGGTGTTCTTATTTCAATTTCCAGGAGTGTATTCGTAAGAGTATTAAGTAAGAGGGTGCGAGCCATCACACACGCTTTATTACATAAAACGATTTTAGAAAGGACTAATACTGTACAGGTGCCACTGTCGCAGTCAAGCAAATAATATAAAAGAGAAAGAATATGACCATGGAATTCGTACAGCTTTTTTGATTACGAAAAAAATCATTCGACCGCGAAGGTAAGGAAAGGTTATGGGAAATAATGATTCAAAGAGGGTATTCGAATCATGTAACTAAAGTATTAAAATGTATTAAAAATTCACAACAGCCACCGTACATGTCGGAAACAGATGGCGTAGCAAAAAGACGGATTTAAACCGAGGTGTAAGGTAGTGTTGCAGCTTGTCTCCTACATTATTTACTATTTATATAGACGATCTGATTAGGAAATGGATGCATCATATTAACGGAGGCATATGTGTTGTAGCAAATCTTGCACTTTAGACGATGCTGTCTACTGATGGTCAAATTTTTATCAGTTGAAATGAAGACGAGCTACCAAGACCAGTATATATGTTGCAGAAATTATGTGAGAATTATAAATTTTCCATAAATAAGACAAAAACAATGGCCTTCAAAGGTAAATATACTAAAATTGTAATCTGTGACACTATATTAGAAAAAGATACCCGTTTTAATTGCTTAGGAACGTATGTCAGTTATAAATACGAAAAGGAGTTAAAAACAAATTATCTGTGTTCTAGTAAGCACGCGGTACAATAAATAGAAGCCTAGAAACTAAAACGTTAAAAGAAACACGAAGGTAGTTCTACGAAGTAATGGCTACAGCTGCTTTTTTTTCTATCGATCTGAGTCCGCAGCTCGTGGTCGCGCGGTAGCGTTCTCGCTTCCCGCGCCCGGGTTCCCGGGTTCGATTCCCGGCGGGGTCAGGAATTTTCTCTGCCTCGTGATGACTGGGTGTTGTGTGATGTCCTTAGGTTAGTTAGGTTTAAGTAGTTCTAAGTTCTAGGGGACTGATGACCATAGATCTTAAGTCCCATAGTGCTCAGAGCCATTTGAACCATTTATGGATCTGAAACCCGGACGTTGACAAAAACTGGTAAAAACAAGACAGGGCCTGTCTCTCGATGTCGATTTTTATTTGGTGTCTCGTAAGTGTCGGTCTGCAGTAGGCCGCTGTTGGCCGAGCGACGTGCTACCGAAATGAGATTCTTAAAAACAGTAAAAGAATGTTACCCTTTCAGATAAAATTCCAGATGAAAATATAATGGAAGAACTAAGAATAAACTATTTAGAAGAAAAAATTGTGAATTATAGAAATGAATGGAGAAAGCATTTCAATAGACTGCTGAAGAATGGAATCCCATGAAAAGAGTTGTACTATAAACCTAAGAGAACGAGATATCCGGGAAGTAAAAGAAAACGACGGTCAGATATGTTTTGAAGTAGGAATGGGCAACTTTGTCTCGCCCATGGAGTGCAGAAGAAGAAGAAGAAGAAGGCTGTACAATGAGCCTGTTTGTTTCCTATTAGCCCACTTAAATGAACAACAGGGTTCTAAAATGTGCTGTGGAGCCCAAGTTTGCTATGTAATTACATAGTGAAAAAATGGTTCAAATGGCTCTGAGCACTATGGGACTCAACATCTTAGGTCATAAGTCCCCTAGAACTTATAACTACTTAAACCTAACTAACCTAAGGACATCACACACACCCATGCCCGGGGCAGGATTCGAACCTGCGACCGTAGCAGTTCCGCGGTTCCGGACTGCAGCGCCAGAACCGCACGGCCACCGCGGCCGGCTAATTACATAGTGACCTGCAAATGTATCCACATGACAGACAAGAAACTCATGCTGCCTCACCTGGTCGGAGATGAATTCACCGCATTATTGATGGGATGCCCTGATCTGATTCTAAACTGAATACCAATTAGAATGCGTTGTTGAGGCGAGACGGCAGAAAAGTAAATCATTTGCTCTCACGGTCAATTTTCCAAATAAAACTCTGTCCGCGTGATCTGTAATGACGGCTGCAAGAGCGGAAACTGCAACAAGGGCATAGTGCGGGAGGGCTTGAGATGCTTTTACGAGTACACTAAAGGCTACAGTTGCAGGCGGACGTCCGACCACCTCATGTTGCCAGTATGCGAGACAGAAGCGGCAGACAGCATGTAACTCGCAGTCCGATTGCAAAAGAGCGACCTTCGGATACTGTGCTTGGGTAGCATCGGAGATTGTACTTCCGTTTCTTACTAGGACGCGAGTAAATGTCATTTGAGACTCGTTCCCAAGGTTGTGACTACTCTAGCTCATACCACAGCAGCGCTGAGTCAGCGTTTGTCAAGGCCGACTGGTTACGCGTTGAGGATTGTTCTTCCGCTAGACAAACAAAAGGAGATTGCTCATAAAATTACTCAGATTTAATAGAAAATAAAGAATTCTGAATATCTACGCGTATGTGAACTAGATTAACGCGCGCTGGACAAGTGCCGTTAGGACAGATATGAGAGGGAAATATGAGAACACACAGAAGAAATTTTAGGTCTACAACTAATGTTTCGCCTTTCTGCAACAGATGGCAGCAGCGGCAAATGATGATGCAGGTAGGAGATCGTTAATGTTATACAATAAACTTAGGCGTTTGTAACCATAACGCCACGAAAATATCTCTCGACCTGTGATTGCACCGTAAACTTAATTCTCGATTGAATATATTAACTTAAGAGCCTCACTGTCGTCATTTGCGGGAAGTTTTAATTTGCTGCTCTAACATGAAGAAATATGCGGCTGAGGGTCATAAAATTCTGGGTAAGACCTGTGGTGATGCACCTATTAGTGAAAGAACGAGTAGAGGATGGTTTCAACGCTTCAAGAAAGGTGATTTTGATGTCGAAGATCGGGCTGGCAGTGGAAGAGAGAAGCTACTGCAACCGACAGAAACAGTCGCAGGAGACCGTTATGGGAAGTAACTGATTCGTTTGAGCCGAGCACTGAAAGACAAACGGCCGCAAAGCAGCGATACACGTCAAAAGGTGATTTTGCAGCGTGGGAGTGCTCGATTCCATGTCGCAAAACCGGTCAAAACTTGGAAATACTGAAATTGGAAGTCCTGCCCCACCCGTTGTATTCTACAGACACTGCTCCTTCTGACCACCACCTCTTTCGATCAGTGCTTCGTAGACTGGTTGAGCAGCTCTTCCTGTCATATGAAGAAATGCAAAATTGTTCGATTGATGGATCTCCTCAAAACACGCCCTTTTCTTCTGCCGCGGGATTCGTATGCAACCCAACAGACATGAGAAAATAGGGGCTAGTACTTATAATCGTGAATTTCTTGTAAGTTTTTCGCACTAAAACCTCGAACTCCGAGAAAAAACGGCGGAAGCGAAGTTGTAGATATAATATTATAACGCAAAGAACAGCCACTCTCCATCCATTTGCGTTTGATAGCTGGTGATGTGTGAATACAGCCTAATATTTTCCTGTGAAACATGAGCGGCATCGAAGAAGTTTTTGACTGTTGTTAGAGGAGACTGCTGATCATCATTTTAGACTTTTTCCCTTTCTTGACGATCGATATGTTCTCCCTACCCAACAGCCATCTGGACATGCAAGGAAATACATTATACCCCCAAAGACGTTCCACCGATTTCCTAACGCCATGAAATCATATGGTTTGATCAGATTCCTCTATTGTGTATGTCAGTTGTAAGTGAGACGCCTGCTAAACCCGCTCGGCAGAACAGGTGACTAGGATTGTGGAAAGGGCCAAATAAGGTTGGGGTCAGTTTCACCTTAAAATTGTAATTTATTGTAATTTAATAACACATCAAACTCCAAATCTTTCACAGCTGAAGGCCTCCAAACAAGAAATCTTAAAAAAATTAACAAGGTAATTTCAAGTGACTAAAGACACGCAGTTACAATTACAAATAAAATAATTAAAGATGCAATACAAACGGCTGAAGGCCCACAATAAAAATTTCAAGATCTTAAATTACCATAACCTTTCAAAGGCAGAAGGCTGCAATGTTTTTGCTTAAAGGGTAACTTTAAGAAATAAGGTTGTAAGTGGCTGAAGGCCCACAATTGGTTTTCCAAAATTCAAAAGTACAATAAACCTTTAAGGCAAGAAGGCCGCAATATTTAAGCTTGAAAGGTAATTTTAAAAATAAGGTTCCAAGCGGCTGGAGGCCCACAATTAATTTTTCAAAATTTTAAAAAAACTTAAGTTTTGAGTGGCTGAAACGCACTAAAATAAAAGACAACATAACGGCAATAACCTTTCGGCAAATATTCACTTGCCCCATTCAGACTTACTTATATGTGGCTGAAGGCCTATAATTTACATAAAATATAGTAAAACCAAGAATTTTTTAAATAATTGACTATGATAGATTATGAACAGACAATTAAACACCGGTGAGAAAGACAGTAAAGACAACGGCTCTCAGAAACCTCCAGGGGGTCGGTCTGCCTTCGTTCACTTAGGTGAGAAGGGTAGTGAGCCCAACTACACTTGATACGTCAGTAACCCAACCCAGGGACAGCCACAGACCGACCGACAAAACGACTTGCATGCCACCAATCGGTACATGAGAACTCAAATACCAAATGTTCAAATGGCTCTGAACACTATGGGACTTAACTGCTGTGGTCATCAGTCCCCTAGAACTTAGAACTACTTAAACCTAACTAACCTAAGGACATCACACACATCCATGCCCGAGGCAGGATTCGAATCTGCGACAGTAGCGGTCGCGCGGTTCCAGACTGTAGCGCCTAGAACCGCTAAGCCACTCCGGCCGGCAAACACCAAATGTTACGAACGTGATTATCCACAATGAAATATGTATTAAGCTGTCAAAACTACACACCATGTTGGACAGCGACAACAGGTGAGGAAAGGACGCTGCCTGAAATTACGTTAGTGGTCAGGGCAGGTAACCGGAACACTAACGGCCACAAGGCAGAAAATTCTGCTGGTGCACTTGAATTGTAGTCAACCAATATAGTTAATTCCACAGCATGGTGGCTAAATTTCAGCAAGACAAACAATCGGTGTTGCAAACAGGAAAACCTCCCCAACAGCAAACTGCCGAAACGAACCACACAACATGAATGGACGTGGCTTGGGTACTTGAAACCACTACTCAACCTTGACGTCCTGGGTCGGTGAACCACGAAGCTCGTAGCGATCGGACAGCTCCACACACGCTCCGACACTGCGCAGGGACCCCCAGCGGACCCAGCCTACCGCACCACACGGAGATATCCACCCTGGTCCGCACCAACTGACCGACTGCGCTCAGAATGCCGACAGCATCTAAAATAGTCGTCAGTGGAAATAACGCCAACTACACACACAACCTGACAAACACTTGAACAAAGAACTGAACGATACCCAACAGTAACCAAGCACGCCCGAAGACAAATCGGGAGTCGATGCACACACACACAGCCGACTCATGAACGATCGGCAGGCCAAAACGCCTCGTCCGGAAGGACGACCGGCCGACGATCCACCAAGACCGTGGCGTGGCTCAAGTGACACGTGGCGGCAATGGTCAGGCGAACCATGTCGACACAGACCTCACTGCTCCAACACGACTGCACTAGTGCCGCATTGCAACTCTCCGACTGGCAGGTCCTGACTGCGCCTCAGACGCGTTCCAACTGACTGGCAGCCCGAATTCGCGACCCGAACTGCCTTACGACAGACAACGACCGGGAAGTAATAGCAGTCGAGCAATGAGACTACGAGAGGGGATATATCGATACCCGCTGCTAGCACCGGTCACGGTCAGGCAAAGCAGCAACTCAGTGACAGTAGTAATTTAAATTAGCGTAGTGAGGTGGAAATACGTTAAAAACAGGGTGTAAGACACATGATGGCTGGAGCACGAGCCACGCACGGCTCAGTAAGTCTTGACGGAATCTCAACAGGTTAGACGTTCTCTTCATTCCGTAGCGTCCACAAATGATTTCAGGTCTGTGCTGTGAACTATAAAGTCATTGGTAAGGTGATTCGCCGACCGGGGTGGCCGAGCGGTTCTAGGGGCTACAGACTGGAACCGCGTGACCGCTACAGTCGCAGGTTCGAATCCTGCCTCGGGCATGGATGTGTGTGATGTCCTTAGGTTAGTTAGGTTTAAGTAGTTCTAAGTTCAGAATCGACAGCAGACCAACACCGACAACGATAGTTCAGGTATACATGCCGACGTCGCAAGCTGAAGATGAACAGATAGAGAAAGTGTATGAGGATATTGAAAGGGTAATGCAGAATGTAAAGGGTGACGAAAATCTAATAGTCATGGGCGACTGGAATGCAGTTGTAGGGGAAGGACTAGAAGAAAAGATCACAGGAGAATATGGGCTTGGGACAAGGAATGAAAGAGGAGAAGGACTAATTGAGTTCTGTAACAAGTTTCAGCTAGTAATAGCGAATACCCTGTTCAAGAATCACAAGAGGAGGAGGTATACTTGGAAAAGGCCGGCAGATACGGGAAGATTTCAATTAGATTACATCATGGTGAGACAGAAATTCCGATATCAGATACTGGATTGTAAGCCGTACCCAGGAGCAGATATAGACTCAGATCACAATATAGTAGTGATGAAGAGTAGGCTGAAGTTCAAGACATTAGTCAGGAAGAATCAATACGCAAAGAAGTGGAATACGGAAGTACTAAGGAATGACGAGATACGTTTGAACTTCTCTAACGCTATAGATACAGCAATAAGGAATAGCGCAGTAGGCGGTACAGTTGAAGAGGAATGGACATCTCTAAAAAGGGCCATCACAGAAGTTGGGAAGGAAAACATAGGTACAAAGAAGGTAGCTGCGAAGAAACCATGGGTAACAGAAGAAATACTTCAGTTGCTTGATGAAAGGAGGAAGTACAAACACGTTCCGGGAAAATCAGGAATACAGGAATACAAGTCGCTGAGGAATGAAATAAATAGGAAGTGCAGGGAAGCTAAGACGAAATGGCTGCAGGAAAAATGTGAAGACATCGAAAAAGATATGATTGTCGGAAGGACAGACTCAGCATACAGGAAAGTCAAATCAACCTTTGGTGACATTAAAAGCAACGGTGGTAACATTAAGAGTGCAACGGGAATTCCACTGTTAAATGCAGAGGAGAGAGCAGATAGGTGGAAAGAGTACATTGAAAGCATCTGTGAGGGTGAAGTTTTGTCTGATGTGATAGAAGAAGAAACAGGAGTCGATTTAGAAGAGATAGGGGATCCAGTATTAGAATCGGAATTTAAAAGAGCTTTGGAGGACTTACGGTCAAATAAGGCAAAAGGGTTAGATAACATTCCATCAGAATTTCTAAAATCATTGGGGGAAGTGGCAACAAAACGACTATTCACGTTGGTGTGTAGAATATACTATGAGTCTGGCGATATACCATCTGACTTTCGGAAAAGCATCATCCATACAATTCCGAAGACGGCAAGAGCTGACAAGTGCGAGAATTATCGCACAATCAGCTTAACAGCTCATGCATCGAAGCTGCTTACAAGAATAATATACAGAAGAATGGAAAAGAAAATTGAGAATGCGCTAGGTGACGATCAGTTTGGCTTTAGGAAAAGTGAAGGGACGAGAGAGGCAATTCTGACGTTACGGCTAATAATGGAAGCAAGGCTAAAGAAAAATCAAGACACTTTCATAGGATTTGTCGACCTGGAAAAAGCGTTCGACAATATAAAATGGTGCAAGCTGTTCGAGATTCTGAAAAAAAGTAGGGGTAAGCTATAGGGAGAGACGGGTCATATACAATATGTACAACCACCAATAGGGAATAATAAGAGTGGACGATCAAGAACGAAGTGTTCGTATTAAGAAGGGTGTAAGACAAGGCTGTAGCCTTTCGCCCCTACTCTTCAATCTGTACATCGAGGAAGCAATGATGGAAAGAAAAGAAAGGTTCAGGAGTGGAATTAAAGTACAAGGTGTAAGGATATCAATGATACGATTCGCTGATGACATTGCTATCCTGAGTGACAGTGAAGAAGAATTAAATGATCTGCTGAACGGAATGAACAGTCTAATGAGTACACAGTATGATTTGAGAGTAAATCGGAGAAAGACGAAGGTAATGAGAAGTAGTAGAAATGAGAACAGCGAGAAACTTAAGATCAGGATTGATGGTCACGAAGTCAATGAAGTTAAGGAATTCTGCTACCTAGGCAGTAAAATAACCAATGACGGACGGAGCAAGGAGAACATCAAAAGCAGACTCGCTATGGCAAAAAAGGCATTTCTGGCCAAGAGAAGTCTACTAATATCAAATACCGGCCTTAATTTGAGGAAGAAATTTCTGAGTATGTACGTCTGGAGTACAGCATTGTATGGTAGTGAAACATGGACTGTCGGAAAACCGGAACAGAAGAGAATCGAAGCATTTGAGATGTGGTGCTATAGACGAATATTGAAAATTAGGTGGACTGATAAGGTAAGGAATGAGGAGGTTCTACGCAGAATCGGAGAGGAAAGGAATATGTGGAAAACACTGATAAGGAGAAGGGACAGGATGATAGGACATCTGCTAAGACATGAGGGAATGACTTCCATGACACTAGAGGGAGCTGTAGAGGGCAAAAACTGTAGAGGAAGACAGAGATTTGAATACGTCAAGCAAATAACTGAGGACGTAGGTTGCAAGTGCTACATTGAGATGAAGAGGTTAGCACAGGAAAGGAATTCGTGGCGGGCCGCATCAAACCAGTCAGTAGACTGATGACCAAAAAAAACCGTACTGCTGCAAAAGGGGCTCAAATATGGCACCTATCAGTGTCCAGGAGAGTCCGAATGCCCAGTATCGCATTCTGCATGTCAGTAGGTGTGCTGGCTACCTCTCTTGATATGCTGCGCTTCAAATCAGCACATGTGTGATAAACCCTGATAAACCCTGTCCTTCAGGACGCCCCACAAACAGAAATCACAGAGAATGAGATGAGATGATCGTGTCAGCCAAGCATTTGGAAACGATCAACTAATAATTTGATCTTTTGCAAATGTGTTTCGGAGAAGCGATGTGCGGTGGGGCCCCATCTTGCATGAAAACTGTTGAATTCAATGAGACTCTCTCCTGTAGGGCGGGTATGACATACTGGCGAAGCAAATCGCAGCAACGCTGGCCAGTCACACTACATGTCTTTGGTACTTGAGCGCGAATCTGTTCAAAAAAGAATGTGCCAATGATCATCGTAGCCGTGAAGCCACACCATACGGTGACACGTTCACCGCACAGAGGAACTCCACGCACAGTGACTGGGGGTGAAGGTCCCCACACTCGGCAATTCCATGTGTTCTCGTCACCAGTCAGAGAAAAATGAGCATCGTCCGTTCATAGGATGGTCCAGGGCCAGCCCTTGTCAACACCAATCCTTGCGAGGAAGTGGAGAGCGAAGTTGTTGTGCGTCCTGTGGTGCAAGCTGCTGCACGATATGGATCTTGTACGGATACCATTTGAGAATGGTTCGAAGCACCTTGCGTACAGTGGGGACCACGGGATGTTTAATTCCCGTGACACAGCACGCGGACTGCCTGACGATTGGGAATTGCGCGCAGAGTTGTCTGCCATGGCAACAGCGATTTCATCAACCACCTGTGGTGCAATCGATTTTCGGCCTCTTCCTGGAGCGACGTCCAATTGTCCAATTGATTTGAACCTCTTCATTGTGCTCCAACAGCAGGAGGAAAAGAGAACCCTTCCGTAATCCTTTCAGCCGGCGATATTCGCGAAGAGCAGCTGAAGCATTACTGTTGTTTTGAAAATAGAGCTTCACCAATAACGCCCTGCTCCTTATGTCCATGCTCATGTCGACACGTCAACAAGTGCACTGCGACTGGTCAGGTGTGTGAGACCATGAATCACGATGACTAATCACGGCACCTGGTGGCCATAGTTAGAACTGGACGGTGGCGTTGTGACGCGTGGACATAATGCACCCCATACAATGAACATTAATGCTCCCAAGTTTGGTACACGTACGGTAGTTAGTTTCCGTGTTACAACGTGTTAAATAGGGAAAGTTTAATTATAAGCATCCGGTACAGCAGCCAGTCTGACACTTTCGTGAATTCTGAACACGTGCGCACACCACAACAAAAAATGGTTCAAATGGCTCTGAGCACTATGGGACTTAATATCTGAGGTCATCAGTCCCCTAGCACGTGGAACTACTTAAACCTAACTAACCTAAGGACATCACACACATCCATGTCCGAGGCAGGATTGGAACCTGCGGCCGTAGCAGTCACGCGGTTCCGGAGTGAAGCGCCTAGAACCGCTCGGCCACAGCGGTCGGTTCACACCACAACAGCGCAACCGAGTTCTCGGCGGCGGTCGGGGGTGCAGGGAGCACCATTCGGCCGTGTGTGTTCGACTTGCGCATCATCCGTAAGGCACTGACTTCACAACCAGGTTCACCATGAGTTGTGAGTATACTTCCATCACATCAGCAATATCTAAGACAGAATTAACAATGAAGAATGTTTGACCAACCCAATAACTCAGGGTCAGTATCCTCCCACAATTACTATTTGTCGAGAGTCGTGTGAGCAGCCTCACATTAAGTACTAAAATTCCTGATATCTTTGATACACTGACAATCTTTATTATGCCGGGTGAGTTAGTAGTAAATGTACATGCTTTGAACGCTGCTAGAATTAGTGACTGGCATACAAAGACTCTAATGAACGTATGTCCTGTACTTAACCGTTTCCGAGGAAATTAATGATAACGACGGGGAACAGGACAAATGGAGGTGATAGGAAACGTGTTAAATAGGGAAAGTTTAATTATAAGCATCCGGTACAGCAGCCAGTCTGACACTTTCGTGAATTCTCAACACGTGCGCACGCCACAACAAAAAATGGTTCAAATGGCTCTGAGCACTATGGGACTTAATATCTGAAATCATCAGTCCCCTAGAACGTAGAACTACTTAAACCTAACTAACCTAAGGAGATCACACACATCCATGTCCGAGGCAGGATTCGAACCTGCGGCCGTAGCAGTCACGCGGTTCCGGAGTGAAGCGCCTAGAACCGCTCGGGCACAGCGGTCGGTTCACACCACAACAGCGCAACCGATGAAACAGTGTGATCTAATGTTTTATTTAATTGTGTATATTCCTTCACAGGAGATGTGCAGAAACTTCGCCGTCACTACAATGTATTTTGCAGCTCCTGCAGACAACTGCTGTTGTACGGTCCTTCACTTGAGCACACGGGCATCAGTCACGTGTCCTCTTACACCAAGACCCACATGCGAATACAACCGAAGCAACTTCACGCTACATAGTGTTGTCTTTACTGACCATTTCAGAGTGCAATTCGCTTGCGCACGGTGCGATGGACGCAGTTGAAATGTGAGAGAGGCGTTTCTCCTTTGTATCCAGTCCGTGCTTGTAGACTTCGCTCTTAACCCCACAAATAGTAATTATTTAATGGAGTAACGTCGGGTAATTTCGGTCTCTCCACGGTGACCGACCCAAGGCCCAGGTGACGTTTCAGAGAGGTAATGTGGCACTGACGGTATGGACTTTCACACAGCTGCATCTCAGATACGGTTAAGGAAAAGACTTACGTTCATTTGGAGATTTTTGTTCAGAATCACCAATACTATAACCCCTGAAAGCATGTACCTATCCTCACCTTGTATTTGTTCCAAATTTACTGCGACAAGTTGATGCAGACACCCGGAGACACAAGGTAGTTCTCGCAATCTACAAGGAAGGAAGTACGTCCCGTCGAGTCTGTGGTTATTACAAACGGAGCAGATGTTCAGCTGTTCAAGAAAACAGCCCTCTTCGAAAATAATTTAGGGAAACCACTTTTAACGTAAATCAGAATGGTCAGACAAGAATGTCTGCCCCACTCTCCGTGAATATGTATCCAGCGTGTAAAAACAGCCTCGTCCTTGGACAAGCACTACATGTAGACAATGAAGCTGAAGTAATCTATACTTACTAGGATGAGATTACAATTTTTCACTTAGCCTAGCGTAAATTTGGAAACTTAAAACAAATGTCAGTAACATTAACGTTCCAGAGGGGAAGGCGGGGGGGGGGGGGGGCGTACGGGTTGGTAGCTATCGTCAGCTCTCCATCCACCAGAGGGCGAGTGCACAACGTAGGAAAACTGTTATTTGTTTGGTTGCACAGTGTTGCATTATGCCCAGAATGTCAGGTAACAGTCCGTCAGGATAATTATGTCGGCTTACCATACGTGTGAGCTTTTTATAGATTATAGACGTTTTATTCACGGAACATATACATAAATCGTGAATACAATATATATAATCTATAAAAGGCTCACACGTGTGGTAATCCGACATAATTATCCGACGGACTGTTACCTTGATTGAGTATTGTTTAATTCATTATACACTCCTGGAAATGGAAAAAAGAACACATTGACACCGGTGTGTCAGACCCACCATACTTGCTCCGGACACTGCGAGAGGGCTGTACAAGCAATGATCACACGCACGGCACAGCGGACACACCAGGAACCGCGGTGTTGGCCGTCGAATGGCGCTAGCTGCGCAGCATTTGTGCACCGCCGCCGTCAGTGTCAGCCAGTTTGCCGTGGCATACGGAGCTCCATCGCAGTCTTTAACACTGGTAGCATGCCGCGACAGCGTGGACGTGAACCGTATGTGCAGCTGACGGACTTTGAGCGAGGGCGTATAGTGGGCATGCGGGAGGCCGGGTGGACGTACCGCCGAATTGCTCAACACGTGGGGCGTGAGGTCTCCACAGTACATCGATGTTGTCGCCAGTGGTCGGCGGAAGGTGCACGTGCCCGTCGACCTGGGCCCGGACCGCAGCGACGCACGGATGCACGCCAAGACCGTAGGATCCTACGCAGTGCCGTAGGGGACCGCACCGCCACTTCCCAGCAAATTAGGGACACTGTTGCTCCTGGGGTATCGGCGAGGACCATTCGCAACCGTCTCCATGAAGCTGGGCTACGGTCCTGCACACCGTTAGGCCGTCTTCCGCTCACGCCCCAACATCGTGCAGCCCGCCTCCAGTGGTGTCGCGACAGGCGTGAATGGAGGGACGAATGCAGACGTGTCGTCTTCAGCGATGAGAGTCGCTTCTGCCTTGGTGCCAATGATGGTCGTATGCGTGTTTGGCGCCGTGCAGGTGAGCGCCACAATCAGGACTGCATACGACCGAGGCACACAGGGCCAACACCCGGCATCATGGTGTGGGGAGCGATCTCCTACACTGGCCGTACACCACTGGTGATCGTCGAGGGGACACTGAATAGTGCACGGTACATCCAAACCGTCGTCGAACCCATCGTTCTACCATTCCTAGACCGGCAAGGGAACTTGCTGTTCCAACAGGACAATGCACGTCCGCATGTATCCCGTGCCACCCAACGTTCTCTAGAAGGTGTAAGTCAACTACCCTGGCCAGCAAGATCTCCGGATCTGTCCCCCATTGAGCATGTTTGGGACTGGATGAAGCGTCGTCTCACGCGGTCTGCACGTCCAGCACGAACGCTGGTCCAACTGAGGCGCCAGGTGGAATTGGCATGGCAAGCCGTTCCACAGGACTACATTCAGCATCTCTACGATCGTCTCCATGGGAGAATAGCAGCCTGCATTGCTGCGAAAGGTGGATATACACTGTACTAGTGCCGACATTGTGCATGCTCTGTTGCCTGTGTCTATGTGCCTGTGGTTCTGTCAGTGTGATCATGTGATGTATCTGACCCCAGGAATGTGTCAATAAAGTTTCCCCTTCCTGGGACAATGAATTCACGGTGTTCTTATTTCAATTTCCAGGAGTGTAATTATACTTACTGTCTAAATCATTTACTGCAGAGCGAGAATAGCAGTCACAGGCAATATAAAAGCGTTAGACAGTGCTTTAAGACGTCATTGCAATAAGTAGTTGAGTAAGAAAGTTCGACCACATAAATTTCTCACCTTTACAGTTTATAAGTCTCTAAACCACCCACTGATACTACTAAATACAGAAATCTGCCTCTCTGAGATACATTCGAACATGTGTGGACACGATCGACCTCACTCCACCAGCGGCCATCATCAAAAGAACACGATGTCTCACCTTACATCCTCTGGTCTCAAATGAACATATATTTTCTTCACCATCATTCCTATACAAAATATTTCAGAGGTCTTAAATATTTTAAGTATGTATGCGTTTAAAGCTTGCGAAATGTATTTTATAGAATGATGTTGAAGAAAACAGATGTTCCCCTTGCATCCCCTGTCCTCAGTTGTAAGACGTCTCACGAACTTGCTCAAATTAACAACCATTTTCTTCATCATCTTTCCTATTCAAAACATTTCACAAGCTTTAAATAAATGTATACGAGGGACTTTCTATAAGTAACGGTATACAAGTTTCTCCTCAACCAATTTCAGTTGAAAAAATGCGGAATTTGTTGTGGGACATCGTGGAATATTCCCGCTTTAGTTCCTATAGGCTTTTGAAGCTCAAAAAGGCGGCTAGAATGGAGGTGCGTTCCAAGCAGAGAGATGTCACTGAGTTTCTTTTGAAGGGAAACCTGAGCATCTCAGATATACACAGGCGCTTGCAGAACGTCTACTGGGGCTTTGCTGCGAACGAAAGCACGGTGAGTCGTTGGACTAGGCGTTTCAGGCTATCGCAACAAGGTCACGCAAACCTGTCCGATCTCCCTCGTCCCTGCCGGCGGGACACGGCTGTGACTCTTGCAATGCTGGAACGTGCGAACACTCTTCTTCCAGCTGACCGACGGATCACAGTCAGACACCTCGCCGCTCAATTGGACATCTCTGTTGGTAGAGTTGACACCCTCGTCCAGCAGCTGGTGTTCCTCGCCGCCTAACAGAAAACCATAACGAGCAACGAAGGACCACCTGTGAGAAATTGCTTGTGCGTTGCGAGACTGATTGTGACAGTTTTGTCGAAATCGTCACAGGCGATGAAACGTGTGTTCATCACTTCGAACCGGAAGCCAAACAGCAATCCATGGTGTGACGCGACACCACTTCTCATCCGAAGCTGTTTGAAAATCAAATAATGTAAGAGGTTTATCACTGCAGCTGCATTTTAGAATGAACAACATGTTGTCGGGGCAGCCCTCATTTATTGCGCTTTGTTCCCGCATCCATAGTGCTGACTGTCCCCAGACATATATTCTACATTCTGCTGGTAGAAGGCACTGCCCACTTGCTGGGTGGGTTGTGCAGCAGCGTGCAGAAACAGTACCAGCTATCGGTTTTCTAACCCGTGGACGTTTGAAACAGCGCTCCGAAGAGTTCTCCAGAATTTCGTGCTTGATCCAGGAGTCCGGTCTTTCTGAGAAATACATTTTACAGATTGCAGGAAGCATCCGTCTGTGACTGCTTTCTACAGACCGGAGACAGTATATTACTGCCACCATATGTTTCTCTTTGTGGACCATCACTGACAAGACACAACAGGCCTGTAGCCCTACCTATGGTGAGGAGAGGGGAGATGAGGGATGTATGGGGGAGGTGAGACTAGCCCTTGAGAGCTGTTTTTTTGTTTTTTTGTTTGTTTGTTTTTTCAGGACAGTTTCGATGTGTAATTATAATAGTCAAGCATTTTCCATCAGTTGTGGTAGTATGCGTTGGCCTTCCTGAATTCCAAGCAGCAGGGCTGCGGGTGATTGTCGAGTATTGCAGCAGGAGGCGTCTTTAGCGAACTCCATTGTCAACAGCGACAGACAAGCCCTCAGCTGTATGCTTACAGGTAATAAACTTATTAAACTCATCTCTGTAAAACACCAACATGTCGTCAGTTGAACTAATATCCTGCCAAAACTAAAGATACACCTTCCGCTCCAGCCTTTCTCCCTCAGATTGTAGGTGAAGGAATTATTCTATGTAGAATTTGAGTATGTCTGCCATTAGGTAATGTGAAATTTTTCCCAGCAGGATTACACCAGCTGTATCACATCGTCAATTTTTGAGCTGTATTGCTTCTTATGTAGCGCTATGCATACAGACGTTTAATGAGGATCGATCTTTATGACTAATTATGTAATTAGGACCAATCTTTACTTAAATTTCCCATTCAAAATAAATAAAGTACGTTAAGCTAACGTTACCCTGTGTTGAGAGGGAGGGGAGGGGGTGGAGGGTGGATGTGTTTGGGCTTGTGTCCAGAAAGACCAGGGTTCGCATCTTGGAAAGCGTACTGCTATTTTGAATTTCCCGCCAGTCCCTTGTGGAGGCCGGGGTGGGACGCCAGCAAAGCTTTGGGTCAAAAAAATTCCCACCATTTTTGGAATTCCAAACTTTTTTGAATTTTCCGCTAAAATTTGAAATTCCCGCCAACAGGGCAGGTTGGGGAGGGGAAGGGAATTGGAGGGGGAAGGTGAGGGTACCCTTAACGTCGTCCAGGTGTGGGGGTGATAAATCAGTTTAGTTAATTTGCATATCAATTTGATTTCAAAATTATGGTCTTAGCCCCATTACCCCACTATTGTCATGCAAGTCACTTTTTATTTGCAACAATACACAAATCTGACCACTCATCGCTGATCAGACATGCCCTTTTATTCACTCTCGCCGTATTCGCATGGTGTTAAACGCTTTCTTATAAATATTAATATGCAAATTTATCATTAAACAAATATGGGCAAATAATTATTAATGTCGGCTATCTATGCAGTGGCTAACTGTTTTGCGTGTGTGGCGAACTTTGTTTCTGGCACGCACTAGTCTTAACCAATTGTTTATCATCAATTGACAGTTTGATGCTAAGCCCTCAGTTATCAGAGGATTTCGTGCTCAGACGGTTGCTATATCATGAGCATAGGCAGTTTGTTGGTATATATTCATTATCATACGAAGATCAGAGAGCCGCGCGGGATTAGCCGAGCGGTCTGAGGCTGCAGTCATGGACTGTGCGGCTGGTCCCGGCGGAGGTTCGAGTCCTCCCTCGGGCATGGGTGTGTGTGTCTTCCGGATAATTTAGGTTAAGTAGTGTGTAAGCTTAGGGACTGATGACCTTAGTAGTTAAGTTCCGTAAGATTTCACACACATTTAAGAAGATGAGAGAGATTGAAAAGAAGGGAAGAAAAATTCCGAGGAAAATATATGGACCAGTGTTTCAGGAAGGAATTTGGATGAATAGGCCAACTAGAGAGGTTTACAAAGATGTAGAAACAATAACAGACACCATTAGAATGAGAAGGACTACAGAACGGGAAAAAGATGATCGGAAGAGCACAAGAGAGAAAGAACACAGTGAACATATGAAGTGAATTTGGGAAGAATGAAGAAAGAAGAAGAAATCATGACTACTCAAGTTCAGTCGCTCTCTTAAAAGGAAATACTCGAAAATATTAATAACATATATTTGTATACAATTGTTAGGCGATTTTTATAAATAATTTGTCAATAGGTTATTCTATAAAATGGTGAAAACATGGTGATTTTTCTAGGACACCCTTTACTTTGCGCTATTAATATTTTACTTTTCTTTGTAAGTATATTTTGCTTCAAATCCAGCCAGAATCTCGCCATTTCAGCGTGATGTAGCCAGGTGGTTCCTCGGTTCTCCCTCTCCCCCCTTATCGGAAATTCCCGGCAACATCCGCTCAGTCGGTTCTTCCCATCTATATTTACTGCTCAACAGCAGACGACACGCCGCTGTCACTTTCAAAGCTATCACATTACGTGACACTGTCGCCTGTGGTTTATAAACTCTCACATAGCTGGATCTTTGTTTCAGGTCTGCAGGAAATGTAGAAAGAGGTTATCTCGATATGAAGTGGAAGATAAAGGAACCATACAGTGTACAAGGAGTAACTTTAATTATCACCTCGAAAACATCAAGTTGTGCAATTAATATTTTGTGTGTGTGAAGGTAGACTCTTACATGTCTGCGGTTATTTATTTATCCATTTACACGTCAAGTTCCGTAGGAACAATTTGAGGGGAAAATCTCCAAGCTCATGGAACGTGTCAGTACAAGAAATTACAACATAAAAGAAATAACAGATAAAAATAAAATGTTTTAGACCCGAAAAAGGCAGTCTATAAGTTCAAGTAAACGCAATCAACAATACAACAAGGATCAGCTTAATTTTTCAAGGAACTCCTCGACAGAATAGCCGGAGTGACCCATGAGGAAACTCTTCAATTTCGATTTGAAAGCGCGTTGTTTATTGCTAAAATTTTTGAATTCAACTGGTAGCTTACTGAAAATGGATGCAGCAGTATACTTACTGCACACCTTTCTGCACAAGAGTTAAGGAAGGCCAATCCAAATGCAGGTTTGATTTCTGCCATGTATTAACTGAGTGAAAACTGCTTAATCTTGAGGAATAAGCTAATATTGTTAACAACAAATGACAGTAAGGAATATATATGTTGAGAGGCCAATGTCAAAATACCCAGACTCGTGAACATGGGTCGACAAGAGGTTTGTGAACTTACACTACTTACTGCCCGAACCGCCAGATTCTGAGCAATAATAGCCTTTTAGGATGGGAAGATTTACCGCAAAATATAATACCATACGACATAAGCGAATGAAAATAAGCAAAGTAGGCTAATTTTCGTGTCGAACGATCACCCACTTCAGATACCGTTAGAACAGTAAAAATTGCAGCATTAAGTCTTTGAACAAGATCCTGAACGTGGGCTTTCCAAGACAGTTTACTATCTATCTGAACACCTAGAAATTTGAACTGTTCAGTTTCACTACTCATATGCCCATTCTGTGAAATTAAAACGTCAGATTTTGTTGAATTGTGTGTTAGAAACTGTAAAAACTGAGCCTTACTGTGATTTGGCGTTAGTTTATTTTCTACGAGCCATGAACTTATGTCATGAACTACACTGTTTGAACGCGAGCCTATGTTGTACACAGCATCCCTTACTACCAAGCTAGTGACATCAGCAAACAGAAATATTTCAGAGTTACCCGTAATACTAGAGGACATATCATTTACATAAATAAATATAAATGTGGAACAGGAGTGGCTCCAACACTTATCCCCGGGGCACCCCTCCCCCAGACCCCCACCCCCCACCCCCCACCCCCACTTGACTGTAACCCACTCAGACCCCACATCACAGCCATTCTCAACTTTGTGAATAATAACCTTTTGCTGTCTGCTGCTAAAGTAAGAGGTGAACCAATTGTGAGCTGCTCCCCTTAGTCTGTAATCGTCCAACTTCTGGAGCAATATTTTGTGATCAATACAATCAAACGCCTTAGTTAAATCAAAAGATATGCCTAGCGTTCGAAATCTTTGGTTTAACCCATACAGTACTTCACAGAGAAAAGAGAATATAGAATTTTCAGTTGCTGGACGATTTCTAAAGCCGAACTGTACAGTTGATAGCAAATTATATGAAATAAAATGATCAATCATCCTTAGATACACAGCCTTTTCTGTTACGTTAGCAATCACTGATGGCATACAAATAGGTCTAAAATTGTCTACAGTATCCCTTTATCCCTTTTTATAAAGCGGCTTTACTACTGAGTACTTTAATGGTTGAGGAAACTGAGCATTTTTAAAGGAAAAATTACAAATATGGCTTAGAACAGGGCTAACATCTGCAGCACAGTATTTTAATATTCTGCTAGGTACTCCATCATATCCATGAGAGTCGTAAGTCTTCAGTGATTTAATTGTTGACTGAATCTCCCCCTTGTCAGTATCACAGAGGAGTATTTCAGACCTCTATCTCGGAAAGGCATTTGCCAAGAAAGTTATATGAGTCCCTGTAGAAACTAAATTTTTATTTAATTCATCAGCAATGCTCAGAAAATGGTTGTTAAATACTGCACATATATCTTATTTATCAGTAACAGAAATATTTTTACTACGAACTGACTTTATATCGTCGACCTTGTGCTGCTGACCAGACACTTCCTTCACAGCTGACCATATGGTTTTAATTTTATCCTCTGAATTAGCTATTCTATTTGCATACAACATACTCTTTGCCTTCCTACTAACATTTTAAGCACCTTACAATACTATTTGTAAAGGGCTACTGTAGCTTGATTGTGACTACTTCTAACATTTTGATATAATTCCTACTTTGTTCTACATGATGTCCTTATCCAACTAGTCAGCCACCTGGTCTGCCTATTACTGCTAGTACCCCACTAAGAACGTTCTAAGAGAAAGTAACTCTCAAAGAGCATGAGAAATGTGTTAAGGAAGGCATTATATTTATCATCTATGTTATTGACACTATAAACATCCTGCCACTCTTGTCCTTGACAAGGGTTAAAAAACTCTCTATTGCTGTTGGATTAACTTTCTTGCATAGTTTGTAATTATATGTGATATTTGTTTGAGTACAAAAGCCTTTTAGTGTTAAAATTTATGCATCATGGTTTGAAAGGCCACTCACCCTTTTACTAAAGGAAGCCCATGTAGTAATGACGAATGAATAAAAATATTGTCTATGGCTGCACCCTAGTTGGAAAAAACACAGTCTGCATCAGATCATATGAATGTAGGAGATCTACCAACATCCTTTTTCTTGCACCATCATACATAAAATTTATATTGAAGTCATCACATATAATTAATTTCTGGTGCTTCCTAAAAAGTGAATTAAGGGACACCTCTAGTTTGAGCCAAAACGCTCTGTAGTCAGAGTTAGGGGACCTATAAGCAACAACAATTAGAAGTTAACTTTCACTAAATTCAACTGCCCCTGCACAACACTCAAATATCTGTTCAGTGCACTGTCGTGACAAGTTTATGGACTCAAATGGAATACTTTTTTTTACCTACATAGCCACTCCCCCACCCCGCAATGAACTCCTTGAAAAACAGCCATCTGTGTCCTGGTAAAGGAAGCCTCCGAATTGTCAAATTATTTAAGTGGTTCTCAGACATACCAATAATTTCAGAGTCAACATCTATAAGCAGTTCACTAACTTTAATACCTCTTATATTTTGATGAAATATGCTAATTCCTTCTCTACTTGGAAACATGACATCCTCTGAAAGCGAGCCCTTAGTTAGATGGACTTCCTTCAAGCAGGTGTACCTATCAGCTCTAACACCAATTACTACAGGAATTTTTCCATGAGTGATCCCACTACACTGTCGCTTATAAGCTTTGCCAGCCTCCCCTTCCCATACCTATTGAGGTGCAGTCCATGCCTAGTGAAAACCAACCTACTGATAAACCCAACTGGCAGCACAGAAATGTGACCCATGCCCTCTGCCATCAGCGCCTCTCCAGCCCCTTGTTAACACGCCTAACAGCCGCATTAAGATGAGGCCAATCATGACGCTGAAACAGTTGTACGAGATGCACATTGGTGATACCAGTTTGAGTAGCTATCTTTACCAGGTCTCCACCTACATCACATTCCCCGTCCCCATCAAGACTGTTCCACTGCTCCACCCACTATCATTACCAGATCCTCCTCCGTAAAATTCCTACATGACCCCCCTATGCAGTGAGTCACCTGAGCCAACCCTGCACTAGGCTTCACAATGCTGGTGACCTGGTACTCACTCCCCAACACGTCCTGCAACTGTTGGCCCACACTTCTACCGTGCGAACTACCTAGCAGCAGAACCTTCTTCTTTCTGTTAGTCTTTGCAATTGACCTAGGCCTCCTAACTGCTGAGGGCTGCTGCATGTTCCCTACAACTACAGCTACAAGAGGCTCCTATCCACTCAACTCTGACAGTTGGTCAGATCTACTGCATATACGCAAAGTATAACAGTCTGAACACCTCCTCGTCCTTGTTGCCTTCTTGCCAACTGCCAGTACCCATTCCCACCCTTCACCCTCCTCAATCTATCTAGTTCTTCATTTGCGCTTTGTAACTGCACCTGAAGGGCACAGATCTTACGCTCCTACTCCTCTATCAATTTATTTCTACTACAGATTCTGCATTACCACAAGAGGCTCTCGCTTGAATGCCCACTGGTTTCCCCCGTGCATTCCCCTCCCCCCAAAGAATATTCTTTGAACAAATCAAACACCGTAACCCACTACTCACAAACCTACGACAGAGCCCACACTTCTCACCCCTGGTAAAATTTTACAGTTAGTGAAGAAAGACTGTACGTCTACTTTACCTAAGTTCAGTTACACAAGTAGAACTATTTATAGAACTAACAATAGCTGTCTCGAAATTCTTTGTCTACTAAGAAAGCATCTACTACACCACAGCTAATACCAATACCAACAAAACTTCACAAAATTATTAGCTAAAACCAAACTTCAAGCGGCCACTGGAACACTCAACGAAGTTAAAACAGTGAAAATCTCAATCTGGAAACATCCCCCAAGCTGTGGCTAAGCCATGTCTCCGCAATATCCTTTCTTTCAGGAGTGCTAGTTCTGCAAGGTTCGCAGGAGAGCTTCTGTAAAGTTTGGAAGGTAGGAGACGAGATACTGGCAGAAGTAAAGCTGTGAGTATCGGGCGTGAGTCGTGCTTCGGTAGGTCAGATGATAGAGCACTTACCCGCGAAAGGCAAAGGTCCCGAGTTCGAGTCTCGGTCGGGCACACAGTTTTAATCTGCCAGGAAGTTTCAAATTTCTCTTCTTCAGAAACCTTTTTTTTTTGCCATTGTCGGTTTTCATTTTATACCCTCTCTATTTCCGCCATTGTCAGTTATGTTGCTGCCCAAATAGCAAAACTCATCTACTATTTTAAGGGTCTCGTTACCTAATCTCAGCATAATCTAATTTAATTCGACTATCCGTGATTTGTTCTTGTTGATGTTTATCTTATATCGCCCTTTCAAGGCGGTGTGCGTTCCGTTCAGCTGCTCTTCCAAGTCCTTTGCTTTCTCTTACAGAACTACAAAGCCATCGGGAAACCTCAAAGTTAGTGTTTCTTCTCCCTGAAATATAATCAATGCTCCAGATTTTTCTATTTTTTTGTGGCTTCCTTTACCGCTTGCTCAATGAACAGATTGAATAACGTCTGGGATAGGTTACAAAGCTGTCTCACTCCTTTCTCAACAACTGCTTCCGTTTAATGCCCCTCGACTCTTATAACCTTCGTCTGCTTTCCGTATGACTTGTAAATAGCGTTCTGCTCCATGTACTTGCCCCTGCTACCTTCATAATTTGAATGAGAGTATTCCAGTAGACAATGCTAAAATCTACAAATACTATAAACGTAGGTTGGCCTTTTCGTAAGTTGTCTTCCAAGAAAAGTCGTATGGTCAGTATTGCCTCACGTGTTCCTACATTTCTCTGGAATCTGAGGTCAGCTTCTACCAGTTTTTCCACTCTTCTGTAAAGAAGTGGTGTTAGTATTTTGCAACTATGACTTATTAAACTGATCATTAGATAATACCCACATCTGTCAGCTCCTGTTAATTTTTGGAATCGACATTATTATACTCTTCTTCTAGCCTGAGGGTATTTCGTCTGTCTCCCACACCTTGCACATGATAGGGAAGAGTTTTGTCATGGCTGGCTCTCCCAAGGCTATTTTGTCTACGCCAGGGGGTTTGTTTCGACTTAGGTCTGCAAGTGCACCGGCCATTGCGACCGAGCGGTTCTAGGCGCTTCAGTCCGGAACCGCGCTGCTGCTATGGTCGCAGGTTCGAATCCTGCCTCGGGCATGGATGTGTGTGATGTCCTTAGGTTAGTTAGGTTTAAGTAGTTCTAAGTTCTAGAGGACTGATGACGTCAGAAGTTGAGTCCCATAGTGCTCAGAGCCATTTGAACCATTTTTCTACCAGTGCTCTGTAAAATTCTTCTTACAGCATCATATCTCCCATCTCATTTTCACCTCAGTCCTCTTCCCATTCTATATTATTGCCTTCCAGTTCACCTCCCTTGTATGGACCCTCTATATAATCCTTTCCTCCTTTCAGTTTTCTCTTCTTTGCTTAACACTCCAAAGGCCTCTTTAATTTTCCCGTGCTTGACATCTCTACTTCCTCTAGTGAAATATGCTGCTAAATCCTTACATTTACCCGCTATCCATTGCCTTGTAGCCATTTTGCACCTACTGTACCCCTTTCGCTTGCTTCATTTTTTTATAACCAGGAATAACACAATAAATATATCACTGTTCTATGATTGACGCAACACTGATGCAAAATAATTGTGTTACCATGCGCCCAAGTTGTAGATGAACACTCTATGCAAAATTACGAGGGTCACTCCAAAAGAAATGCACACTACTTTTCAAAAAATACATTTGTCATTCTGCATGTGTGAAAGTTTTGTAGTGTATAGATACATCCTTCCCGCTTGTGTTCAAACTTAGTTCTACCTGTTCCCGTGAGTGGCGCCGTCACAGCATGTCTCCAAGATGGCTGCTACACTTGACGTTCGTCAGAAGCAACGTGCTGTCATAGAATTCCTATGCTGTGAAAACGAGGCAGTGGGAGACATCCACAAGAGGTTGAATAAGGTGTATGGAGATGCTGCTGTCGATCGCAGTACAGTTAGTAGGTGGGCAAGCAGGTTACGTGATGAAAGGGGCACGGAAATGTTTAGGATTGTTCAAGTGATTCAAATGGCTCTGAGCACCATGCGACTTAACTTCTGAGGTCATCAGTCGCCTAGAACTTAGAACTAATTAAACCTAACTAACCCAAGGGCATCACTCACATCCATGCCCGAGGCAGAATTCGAACCTGCGACCGTAGCGGTCGCTCGGCTCCAGACTGTAGCGCCTTGAGGATTGTCCTCGAAGCAGTAGGCCTCGTACTGCACACACTCCAGGTAATGTGCAGAAAGTTAACGAATTGGTGACTACTGATAGACGCATCACAGGTAGCGAATTGTCACGCTACGTTGGGATAGGGGAAGGAAGTGTTTGCATAATACTGAAAGTGTTGGCGTTAAAAAAGGTTTGTGCCAGGTGGGTTCCCAGAATGTTGACAGTGGCTCACAAAGAAACAAGGAAAACGGTATGCAACTAACTTTTGGAACAGTACGAGAATGGTGGAGATGAATTTCTTGGAAGAATTGTGACAGGTGACGAAACATGGCTCCATCATTTTTCAACAGAGACGAAGAGGCAGTCAATGGAGAGGCATCATGCAAATTCGACCAAGAAAAAGAAATTCAAAACCACACCTTCTGCTGGAAAAGTTATGGCTACGGTGTTTTTCGATTCCGAAGGACTCTTGCTTGTGGACATCATGCCAAGTGCAACCACCATAAATTCTGATGCATATGTGACGACACTTAAGAAACTTCAAGCTCGACTGAGTCGTGTTCGACCACATCGGCAAAAGCAGGATGTTTTGCTGTTGCACGAAAATGCACGGCCACATGTCAGTCAAAAAACCATGGAAGCGATCACAAAACTCAGATGGACAACACTGAAACACCCGCCTTACAGTCCTGACCTGGCTCCATGTGACTATCATCTCTTTGGGAAACTGAAAGACTCTCTTCGTGGAAGAAGGTTTGAAGATGATGACTCCCTTGTGCACGCTGCCAAACAGTGGCTGCAACAGGCTGGTCCAGAATTTTATTGTGCTCGTATACAGGCGTTGGTTCCAAGATAGCGTAAGGCAGTTGAGAGAGATGGAAATTATGTAGAGAAATGAAGATATTGTTCCTAAAGGATATATCTACACACTGTAAAACTTTCAAATATGTAGGATAAAAGATGGATTTTAAAAAAATAGTGTGAATTTCTTTTGGAGTAACCCTCGTATATAAATTGAAGATGGTTTTCCCAATATCTAGGAAGTGCAAATGAAATGCAGAATGCCGGGGTAAATCAAAATTCCGTCGAAATACCGAGCTCAGTGAGCGTTGAAATCCTATTCCAGCATAGCATTCGAAACACAGCCAAACCCACATTGAACAGCAGGTTCACCGTAGTGTAGCACTTCCTAGTTTGAAGTCGTACATAGCAAGATGAGAACTGCCTTATAGACGTCAGTATCGGCGTTAAATAAGGCTCCACAGTTAACGGAGCCGGCGGCTGGGGTCGCTGTATGTTCTGGGCGGCCAATAGCTGAATGCTACGGGTGGTCAATCGCAGTGGTTTGAAGCGCGCACGTGAACGGAGCTAGCGATTCTAGCAGTGGGCCACTCGTGGAGAAGTGTAGCCAATGATGTGTTTCTCAGCCGCGCGTAATAACTCGCCGTTGCTCGGTGTGGAGATTAGTAGTGGTGGATAGCACACCCCTTCCCCCTTGAGGAAGCGGGGAAGCATCTGCTGCGAATGAACGCCACGTCCATGGGGTCCTCGTCTGAGTCAAAAGAATGGTTCAATGGCTCTGAGCACTATTGGACTTAACTTCTGAGGTCATCAGTCCCCTAGAACTTAGAACTACTTAAACCTAAGGACATCACACACATCCATGCCCAAGGTAGGATTCGAACCTGCGACCGTAGCGGTCGCGCGGTTAAGACTGTAGCGTTTAGAACCGCTCGGCCAGCCCGGTCGGCTCCACCGAGTCCTCAGCGTCGTTGGTGAGTCGGGACATGCGGACGAAAACGCCCATCCAGGGGCGAAGGTTGTATGGTTGTAAGGTGTCAGGCAAATCCAAAACCTTCCATGAAAACCCTGACATGATAAGCAAATCCAGTAGTATGTCACATAGCTCGGAATAAATCGTGACATTAAATTAACCGAAGTAATACGAGTAACGGGTGAGCAAATGGAATACCACAGACTAACACAAGAATGCCTAAATGCATGTCATACCTTCCCACCGTGAGACAGACGCAGTTCCGAGGGGAGAAACGAGAACAGAAGCCGAGAGCAGAACCGTGTTAAGCGAGAAGGCCCTACGATAAGGGGCGGACACCCACGTCGCCAGCTAACCGCTAGTACCACCCCCCAGCCCATCTTAAAAGCTAGAGCCCTCCAGAAGAACAGTATAGATCTTACGATAACACAAAAAGGGCTACCCTAGCCGCAAGTTTTAGCGTGAGACTTTTTCGCGTCTCTGTTACGTCCGGACCACCCCTCAGCCCATGTTAAAAGATAGAGCCCTCCAGAAGAACAGTATAGATCTTACGATAACACTAAAAGGACCACACCAGCTGCAAGTTTTAGCGTGAGACTTTTTCGCGTCTCTGTTACGTTGCAAACTTTAAAAACATTGCCCCACCACGAAAAGTAAAACGTTTCTCATTGGATAGACAGAATTTTTGTACGCGGAGCTTAAGGTTAACATTGAGACCCTGATTGGTCAGATGAAAACACAGCCAGATAGTTTTTTTAAACCAACTTCGGTAAATTGTAGTAAGGAGAAGATAGGAGAGAGTTGCTTCTGAGACGGCCAGGTGAGCGGAGCTGTGCTGTCCCCCGCCCCCTGACGAACACCGACAAGGTAATGAACGCACGCGATGCTGCATAACAGCGCATAAAGCTTCACTCATAACTGCAGAAGTCTCATCTGTTACACCCCTTTTTTGTGTAATACTAGTATCGATCGTCAATTAAAGCTCATGGTGTTCACATTTGCCACTTGAAGTAAAAATCTGAAACGCGATGATTTTTTCTGTTATATAGTTATTGAGAAGCGACATCAGCCACTGTAATTTACGACAAGTTAGATAAGTAATTAAAGATAATTGAGGGTCACTGTAGACCATTTTGATAGTTTTCTCTTTTGTGAAACTTAATTTAAACCTAGATTATAGATATGATATGGCATAGGTCATCCTTCGATTCATTGTAGAACTTGGAAACCCATTCAGGGAATATTCGTTCACATTTTTGTTGAACGCAGTTGGTTTTTACCATCCTGTATTAGAACATTTCCTTTTATCAATTGTGCAATTTATAAACAATGTTTTGTGAGTAGAATAAAATTTCCAATGGTAAACTTAACTGCTCTTTCGACGTTATTTTACCAGCTAACTAAAAATAGGAAAGCCTTGAACCCCTTCCACTAAATTTAGTTAGTATTAAGATTCTTTTACAGGGAGTGCAGTGGAGCTGACGCTAAAATCATTAAGTATTTGGTTATATCATCGCTAGTCTCACTGAACTCTTCTGAACTCTACATGTCATGTGTGGTCTGGCGTCTCCTTACCAACAACAGGTCCCAGGTTCAAACTAGTCAATTCCCTAAAAAACACTCTCAGAGCGTCGTTGCGCGAAAGTGGTAGGGAGACACGATATAGAACAAACAGACACCACGCAGAATGTTAGAAAATGGCGAACCTGCCAGGATGGTAAAATACCATGATTGAATGTCGACCACATGCCTAACTAGGTCAGAAAAATATGCTGTTGAAAAATTATCGTAGTAAAAAAAAATTTTTTTTTTCCTAAAGTTATAAATACTCGAAAACAGTAGCTGCAGCAATAGAGAGTAATAAAGTATTCAATAGATAGACATTCTAGCAGAGAAAATAGCATAATTAAGTTATGAATTTTAAAAATTGTTAGAATTAAGTTTTCTCCTCAATGCAAGCGCACAGGTGGCGGATACATCGTTGACAAGTTGGTTCTGACCCAACAAGTAAGTGAATGGTTTGTCAAGTCGTGTGTGCAAAAAGTTTATGAAACGCGTGAGATCGTATGAGCACATGTTGACGCGAAGTAGGGCGCGTGAATTGCTTTTAAAACAGAAAATAAGGGAATCGGAAAGATTAGGAATGGCAGATCGAGACCTTGACCGAATTGAGGTAGAGACCCAACATGAAGACGGACAGAGAATAGAGGACAGTACAACAGACGATGCAGTATCGCGAGAAATAGGACATATAACGCACCATAACGAGGATAACGTACGTCAAGCCATAGAAAACATAAGTCAGCATACGACAGAGGAGCAGGAAAGTAGAGAGACAGTCGACGAGGATTCTAACTTGCGTCTTGAATACGTAGAACCCATAGTACAAGTAATCAGAGCTCCCGCACCACAGAGTACAAGGAATGCGAGCAGAAACGTGTCACAGCACAGTTCAATGCAATCGGTTGCGAACCAACACTTGGGCGAAAACACAGAGCGTAGGACGTCGGAAGAAAAGGAAAATGAGAAATTTCGATTTCGAAAAATTGTGCTCTCCAGGACAGAAATCTTCGCAGTCGGCAGGTGTAACACAGAGCCATAGGCAGTGTCAGAGAAATGAGTTCTGCGTTCCCGTCGGCATGCTGCACAACACTGTGACAACCCGGAGAGGCGAAGCTTACTGGTCTTGAAGACAAACAACAGTTTCCAGAAAGTATATTATTAGTAGAGTAAATTATATGTGTTATATTACTATAAGTGTTTCTGAAAGGGGGGGGGGGGACGGCAGTAAAGTGTTTTGTCGTACTCCAGGTGCACCGGCAAGGAGGGGGGGGGGGGAGAGGCGGAGAGCCAGTTATGCCCGCATGGCCGCTACGCCACCGGCGACGGTTACCTTGATGCAGTCCTAGGAAGCTAAAAGTTGGTTCTACCATCCGAACTGAGATGGTTTTTCTTGTTATAAAGCAAAATTTTCTCCGTTATTCTGTCTTTTATTCTATTTCAGATTTTAATTTTCAGTTCAACCTAGCATGATTGTGGCATGAATAAAATATTTTTCGCACTATTTTCTAAGTTATTTCATAATTCACTTGGTACCCTGACTTTGAGAATATAATTTCATATCGTTGAATCAAAGAAGAGGCATCAATATTCGTATCAGTAACATAAAAAGAAGTGCTTTGTATTTACTACCGAAATACGCCTACTGACTTTTTCTTTAGGAGAGATAATATGGGAAAGTTGTCGTTTGCGAAATCGAACGCGTAACTCAACCTGAAAGGAGAGACGAAGTGAAAAACTGGGTGAATATTTCATCCGGAGAGCTCTGATATAGCACAAATCTGAGTTGCTTGAAAATCGTTAGTTCCTGTTGTGCCTATAAATGCGAGAAGGAAATTTAAATTGCCTTAGATTGTTGTCGAATGGTCTACTAAGTGCTAACTTTGACGTCTACTACCACTGTACTGCAACGTGATGAAGAGTAGCTGAAGCGTACAACGCACTATTACTTGCATTCATCAAAAAAACTAGAAACTGCATCATACCTGTTAATAAACTATCGGTACAGGAAAACATTTCGAAACGCTGGGATAAAAGTGTCACTCCATTACTCTTAATTTCGATGAACCGTCCATCCGCGTGAGATTACTTAATTCTCTTCCTCGTTAATGGGATGACCGAAATGAAATGCGACCACGGACGTAGATACCATCGCGTTATTAAGAGAGGTGGACAAATTTTAACTGATTCACGACCATTATATCGTCAACGTTTTTCATACGATAGCAGACTCATTCCGCGCTGATAATGTGAAGAGAGATATGAATAGCGGTACATGAGGAGTGTGGGCGGGTAAATGCTAGAGGTCCATGTGTGTGTGTGTGTGTGTGGGCGGGCGCGTGCCGAGCCCTGCCGCTATCTGCGCCCCCGATCTGGCGGGCTTTGTTCCGCGGGGACACGTGCGTGCCCGCCGCATGTGCTGCTTCGTGCATGTGCCGTGGTCCCGCTCCCACCGTGGCTGGCGCTTTGCAGTCGCGGTAAAAGCCCGGCTAATTTCAATAACTGTCCTCACCTGCGCTCTTGTTCTCGCGTTTTGTGCTGCCACACACCCGCATTCCAACAGAAACATTCAAACGCGAAATTTCTTTTACCTTTGGTGCTGTGCTCATCTGACGTATTTAATGATCATTTGCGATACGAAAATGACGACGAAAGCTGCCTGCATTAAATTCCTTTTGTTCACTCAAACGTTTTTCACTGTCAGCTACCGACGTAAATGCCCATGACGTGCGACTAAAGAAATTACAGGGCAATTCAGCTAATCTGTTCACCTCAAATACACTCCTGGAAACGGAAAAAAGAACACATTGACACCGGTGTGTCAGACCCACCATACTTGCTCCGGACACTGCGAGAGGGCTGTACAAGCAATGATCACACGCACGGCACAGCGGACACACCAGGAACCGCGGTGTTGGCCGTCGAATGGCGCTAGCTGCGCAGCATTTGTGCACCGCCGCCGTCAGTGTCAGCCAGTTTGCCGTGGCATACGGAGCTCCATCGCAGTCTTTAACACTGGTAGCATGCCGCGACAGCGTGGACGTGAACCGTATGTGCAGTTGACGGACTATGAGCGAGGGCGTATAGTGGGCATGCGGGAGGCCGGGTGGACGTACCGCCGAATTGCTCAACACGTGGGGCGTGAGGTCTCCACAGTACATCGATGTTGTCGCCAGTGGTCGGCGGAAGGTGCACGTGCCCGTCGACCTGGCACCGGACCGCAGCGACGCACGGATGCACGCCAAGACCGTAGAATCCTACGCAGTGCCGTAGGGGACCGCACCGTCACTTCCCAGCAAATTAGGGACACTGTTGCTCCTGGGGTATCGGCGAGGACCATTCGCAACCGTCTCCATGAAGCTGGGCTACGGTCCCGCACACCGTTAGGCCGTCTTCCGCTCACGCCCCAACATCGTGCAGCCCGCCTCCAGTGGTGTCGCGACAGGCGTGAATGGAGGGACGAATGGAGACGTGTCGTCTTCAGCGATGAGAGTCGCTTCTGCCTTGGTGCCAATGATGGTCGTATGCGTGTTTGGCGCCGTGCAGGTGAGCGCCACAATCAGGACTGCATACGACCGAGGCACACAGGGCCAACACCCGGCATCATGGTGTGGGGAGCGATCTCCTACACTGGCCGTACACCACTGGTGATCGTCGAGGGGACACTGAATAGTGCACGGTACATCCAAACCGTCATCGAACCCATCGTTCTACCATTCCTAGACCGGCAAGGGAACTTGCTGTTCCAACAGGACAATGCATGTCCGCATGTATCCCGTGCCACCCAACGTGCTCTAGAAGGTGTAAGTCAACTACCCTGGCCAGCAAGATCTCCGGATCTGTCCCCCATTGAGCATGTTTGGGACTGGATGAAGCGTCGTCTCACGCGGTCTGCACGTCCAGCACGAACGCTGGTCCAACTGAGGCGCCAGCTGGAAATGGCATGGCAAGCCGTTCCACAGGACTACATCCAGCATCTCTACGATCGTCTCCATGGGAGAATAGCAGTCTGCATTGCTGCGAAAGGTGGATATACACTGTACTAGTGCCGACATTGTGCATGCTCTGTTGCCTGTGTCTATATGCCTGTGGTTCTGTCAGTGTGATCATGTGATGTATCTGACCCCAGGAATGTGTCAATAAAGTTTCCCCTTCCTGGGACAATGAATTCACGGTGTTCTTATTTCAATTTCCAGGAGTGTATATTTCCGGAACCAAAGTACAGCGAGACAACTTTCACCCAAATGAATTGTGATAAAGTCCTCCCTGAACGACATATAATCCATTGTCATAGCCGCATTTATTAACAGAAGTATCCATATCAACTTCTACCCATCTGGGCAGCCACGCTTCTTAGTCACAGAGCATAGAAGAAAATAGAGGGGCCTTTCCCGTGGCGAAGCAACGGCCTTGCCGCAGTAGATACACCGGTTCTGCGAGATCACCGAAGTTAAGCGCTGTCGGGCGTGGTCAGCACTTGGATGGATGACCATCCAGGCTGCCATGCGCTGTTGCCATTTTTCGGGGTGCACTCAGCCTCGTGATGCCATTTGAAGAGCTACTCGACCGAATAGTAGCGGCTTCGGTCAAGAATTCCATCATAACGACCGGGAGAGCGGTGTGCTGACCCCACGGCCCTCCTATCCGCATCCTCCACTGAGGATGACACGGCGGTCGGATGGTCCCGGTAAACCACTCGTGGAATGAAGACGGAGAGCTTTCCCGTGGCGAAGGGTTTTCTCCCGCCTGCTTATTCACTCACTTCCTCAACTCACATTTCTGTCCGGTTCGTTTTAGATTTGTTAGTTTTCAAGTTAATTACATACATAAGCGTATAAATTCAATAATATACAGGTAACATTGTCATCAAGATAATACAGGTTCTTCCTGAAACCAGGAAAGAAGACGGATGAGAGACTATGACTCACGCACCGTGAGTTCCGTACACTTAGTTACGTGTGTTTTGACGATTTCTGCCTGTTATCGACATCAGTACTGGAAAGTTGTCAAAATATGCGACGGCTGTATCTTTTGATTGGATAGGCTTACAATCTTACATACACAGGGTGGTCCAATGATCGTGACTGGACCAAATATCTCACTAAATAAGCGTCAAACGAAAAGACTACAAAGAACGAAACTTGTCCAGCTTGAAGGGGGAAACAAGATAGCGCTATGGTTGGCCCCCTAGATGGCGCTGCCATAGCTCAAACATTTATCAACTGCGGTTTTTTAAGTAGGAACCCCCATTTTTTATTACACATTCGTGTAGTACGCAAAGAAATGTGAATTTTTTAGTTGGACGATTTTTTTCGCTTTGTGATAGATGGCACTGTAATAGTCACAAACGTATAAGTACGTGGTATCACGCAACATTCCGCCAATGCGGACGGTATTTGCTTCGTGATACATTACCCGTGTTAAAATGGACCTTTTACCAATTGTAGAAATGGTCGATATCGTGTTGATAAATGGCTATTGTGATCAAAATGCCCAACGGGCGTGTGCTATGTATGCTCCTCGGTATCTTGGACGACACCAAGTGCCCGCACCGTTCGCCGGATCGTTTCGTTATTTAAGGAAACAGGAAGTGTTCAGCCACATGTGAAACGTCAACCACGACCTGCAATAAATGATTATGTCCAAGTAGGTGTTATAGCTGCTGTCGCGGCTAATCCGCACATCAGTAGCAGACAAATTGGGCGAGAATAGGGAATCTTAAAAAGTCGGTGTTGAGAAAGTTGTACATCAACGTCGACTGAACCCGTACCATATTTCTATGCACCAGGAATTGCATGGCGACGACTTTGAACTTCGTGTACAGTTCTGCCACTGGACACAAGAGAAATTGCAGGACGAGGACAGATTTTTTGCAAGCGTTCTCCTTAGCGATGAAGCGTTATTTACCAACAGCGGTTACGTAAATCGGCATAATATGCACTATTGGGCAACGGAGAATCCACGATGGCTGCTACATGTGGAACACCTGCGACCTTGGCGGGTTAATGTATGGTGCGGCATTATGGGAGGATGGATAATTGGCCCCCTTTTTATCAATGGCAATCTAAATGGTGCACTGTATGCTGAATTCCTACCGATGTTACTACAAGATGTTTCAGTGCATGACAGAATGGCGATGTACTTCCAACATGATGGATGTCCGGCACATAGCTCGCGTGCGGTTGAAGCGGTATTGAACAGCATATTTGATGACAGGTGGTTTGGTCGTCGAAGCACCATACCATGGCCCGCACGTACCCCGGATCTGAGGTCCCCGGATTTCTTTCTGTGCGGAAAGTTGAAGGATATTTGCTATCGTGATCCACCGACAATGCCTGTCAACATACGTCAGCGCATTGTCAATGCATGTGCGAACATTACAGAAGGTGAACTAGTCGCTGTTGAGAGGAATGTCGTTACACGTATTGCCAAATGCACTGAGGTTGACGGACATCATTTTGAGCATTTATTGCGTTAATGCGGTATTTAATGGTAATCACGCAGTAACAGCATGCGTTCTCAGAAATGATAAGTTCACAAAGGTACATGTATCACATTGGAACAACCGAAATAAAATGTTCAAACGTACCTACGTCCTGTATATTAATTTAAAATTTCTACCTGTTACCAACTGTTCGTCTAAAATTGTGAGCCATATATTTGTGACTATTACATCGCCATCTATCATAAGGCGAAAAATGTGGTCCTACTAAAACATTCATATTTCCTTACGTACTACACGAATATGTTATAAAAAAATGGGGGATCCTATTTAAAAAAACGCAGTTGATATCCGTTTGACCTATGGCAGCGCCATCTAGCGGGCCGACCATAGCGCCGTCTGGTTTCCCCCTTCTAGCTAGACAAGTTTCGTTCTTTGTAGTTTTTTCGTTTGACGCTTATTTCATCAGATATTTGGCCCGGTCACGATCAATGGACCACCCTGTATATATCTCGCCAAGGGAACACACACTGTAGTATGTTACATAAATTTCAACTTGATATGTCTACTCATTCCTGAGAAAAAGGGGTCTTAACGGGCGGACCGATTGACAGTCGAATAACATGAGAAACAAAAATTTTTTTTTCGTGTGACATAATTACAAACTCTCAGTTTTCGGACTTTTCCTTTTTTTGCGCCTTACAACTTCGCTTCTTGTCAAATTTCATGATTATAGGTCAGTGAGAAGTACGCTACAAGTTTGTATTTGCAAGTATCAAAATATATGACACAAATGGCCGTATCTTTGCATCGCGTTGACTTACCGGTTTAAAGTTTTTACACCGCAAAGGGACTATACAGCTTAGTATGTGAAATAAATTTCAACTCGATACGTCTGTCCGGTACTGAGAAAAAGAGTTCTTAACAGTTGGACAAACAGACAGACGGACGGATGGACAACGAAGCTATCCTGTAAGGGTTCCCTTTTTACAGGTTGAGATACGGAACCCTAAAATCATTCTGTCAGCGTCAAGAGCTGATGAGTGGCAGTGTCTTTCCACTGCATTAAGTTTTTCGTTCATTTGCAGCTCCGGTCCGAATCGGCAGCGTACGAAGAAGAGAAAGACAAGGCAGCTCCACACTCTCCATAGCAGTCGGGAATAAACCCTAGGTGGCAACCTTGTCGCGGACTGTCTGCAGTGCAACTCACGCATTATCTCAAGAATAGAAATGGGTGGAAATCTACTTCTACCGTTAAAAACAATTTAGATACGTTAGCTACAGTTCATACGCAGTAACGTAAGGCATAAAACGCACCAAACGTACACTGGCCAGCGACTTTTCGAAATATAGGAGTTGACGTCATTTATTTTGAAGTATAGCAACAGCTGTGGGCAATAACCATAAGAACCCCCCCCCCCCCCCGCCTCATTACCAAGCTGTGGTGTGTGACTATGAAACGTCGACGTTTCAACTATAAGAACACCAACGACAGAGACGGATGTAGCTTTGTTTCATCTACACAGAACAAGTTTTTATGCAAATCGTATGACTTGAAATTTCACTCCCCGTGTGTTGTACGATTCGAGCTGGTGTGGAGCGACCAGCACATCTGTATTTGTTGGTACGCAGAGGGAGGGCCCCTAGAACTTAGAACTACTTAAACCTAACTAACCTAAGGACATGACACACATCCATGCCCGAGAGCTTCAGACAGTCACGTCGTTTCAGTATGTGGGCGTAGCGTAGTAAATGGAACGAGCATGTGGCAACTGAGGTAGAGTACGCGAATGGTCGACTTTGATTTATTTAGAATATCTGTGAAGGAGACCTATAAAGAAGACCTACTCTTGAGTTCTGCTCTTGTGTTTTGGGTCCCGTCCAGGCCAGATTAAAGACAGACATCGAAGCAATTCAAAAGCGAGCTGTTAGATTTGTTACCGGCAGTTAGAACAACAAGTACGTATTACAGAAACGATTCGGGAATTCAAATGGGAATCCCTGGAGGGAAGGAGACGTTCTTTTCTGGGAACACTACTGAGAAAATTTAGAGAATCGACTTTTGAAGCTGACTGCAGAACATTCCTACTGCCGCCAACATACTATTCGCTTAAAGATCAGGAAGGTAAGACACGAGAAGTTGGAGGTCGGTCTGAGGGACAGAGACAGTCGTTATTCCCTCGCACTGTTAGCGAGTGGAGCAAGAAAGGCAACAACTAGTAGTGGTACAGGGTACCCTTCGCCACACACCGTACGGTGACTTGCAGAATATGTATGTATGTATGTACATGCAGATGTAATTCTATTTTATTTAACTAAATTTCCATATTACAAACTTGCACAAGAGTTTTATCTGCATATTACATTCCACTGGGAACTATCAGGAATCTGCTCCACAGTATTGTCGAACATTGTGGGAGAGATTATTTGGTTCACACTACTAAGAAAGGTTGTCAAAAAGTTCTTTGTTGGCACTTTGTTGGCATACCCTCGCATCAAATGACGAAAATTACGTAGTGCAACAATTGGAGAACGAGGACTCTTGCGAAATCTGACATTCATTCGTAAGAAGTAAGGTTAGTAATAATTTTGATAGCTTAGTTCTGTATCGTAACATTGTTTTACACTTACGCTGCTTCTTTGGCCTGTCAGATTTTGTCTCTTCGTATTCTACTGTCTTAGCACCATTTAACTTCTTCTTCTTCACCATGATGAACATACCACTGCGTGGTAGACTTTTTCAGAATGAAGACTAGCTGATTTTGGAGGTAGAACATGTCCTGAACTGCCAAAATGTAGACCCCTACAACCGAGGTCTCTGGCAAGACATCCATCGATGGAGAAAATGGGCCGCATTCTAGGGTGAGTAAGCAGTAAAGTACCCGAAGATGGTGATACGTCAACGTTCGAAATGCTTCGTGCTTTTTAATAAGCAAAACCACGATTTCTGTTGAAGGCAGATGTTTAATCTTTTTATATTCTACAGGATTTTCTTGCCGTTAGTTTTGAATAAAAATACGCTCTACCACAGGGTGTTACAAATGGTACGGCCAAACTTTCAGGAAACATTCCTCACACACAAATAAAGAAAAGATGTTATGTGGACATGTGTCCGGAAACGCTTAATTTCCATGTTAGAGCTCATTTTAGTTTCGTCAGTATGTACTGTACTTCCTGGATTCACCGCCAGTTGGCGCAATTGAAGGAAGGTAGTGTTGACTTCGGTGTTTGTGTTGACATGCGACTCATTGCTCTACAGTTCTAGCATCAAGCACATCAGTACGTAGCATCAACAGGTTAGTGTTCATTACAAACGTGGTTTTGCAGTCAGTCCAATGTTTACAAATGCGGAGTTGGCAGATGCCCATTTGATGTATGGATTAGCACGGGGCAATAGCGGTGGCGCGGTACGTTTGTATCGAGACAGATTTCCAGAACGAAAGTGTCCCGACAGGAAGACGTTCGATGCAATTGATCGGCGTCTTAGGGAGCATGGAACATTCCAGCCTATGACTCGCGGCTGGGGAAGACCTAGAACGACGAGGACACCTGCAATGGACGAGGCAATGCTTCGTGCAGTTGACGATAACCCTAATGTCAGCGTCAGAGAAGTTGCTGCTGTACAAGGTAACGTTGACCACGTCACTGTATGGAGAGTGCTACGGGAGAACCAGTTGTTTCCGTACCATGTACAGCGTGTGCAGGCACTATCAGCAGCTGATTGGCCTCCACGGGTACACTTCTGTGAATGGTTCATCCAACAATGTGTCAATCCTCATTTCAGTGCAAATGTTCTCTTTGCGGATGAAGCTTCATTCCAACATGATCTAATTGTAAATTTTCACAATCAACATGTGTGGGCTGACGAGAATATGCACGCAACTGTGCAATCACGTCATCAACACAGATTTTCTGCGAACGTTTGGGCAGGCATTGTTGGTGATGTCTTGATTGGGCCCCATGTTCTTCCACCTACGCTCAATGGAGCACGTTATCATGATTTCATACGGGATACTATACCTGTGCTGCTAGAACATGTGCCTTTACAATACGACACAACATGTGGTTCATGCACGATGGAGCTCCTGCACATTTTAGTCGAAGTGTTCGTACGCTTCTCAACAACAGATTCGGTGAGCGATGGATTGGTAGAGGCGGATCAATTCCATGGCCTCCACGCTCTACTGACCTCAACCCTCTTGGCTTTCATTTATGGGGGCATTTGAAAGCTCTTGTCTACGCAACCCCGGTACCAAATGTAGAGACTCTTCGTGCTCGTATTGTGGACGGCTGTGATACAATACGCCATTCTCCAGGGCTGCATCAGCGCATCAGGGATTCCATGCGACGCAGGGTGGGTGCATGTATCCTCGTTAACGGACGACATTTTGAACATTTACTGTAACAAAGTGTTTGAAGTCACGCTGGTACGTTCTGTTGGTGTGTGTTTCCATTCCATGATTAATGTGATTTGAAGAGAAGTAATAAAATGAGCTCTAACATGGAAAGTAAGCGTTTCCGGACACATGTCCACATAACATATTTTATTTCTTTGTGTGTGAGGAATGTTTCCTGAAAGTTTGGCCGTACGTTTTTGTAACACCCTGTATACGTAATTGCTCAAATGCATGAAGAAATCCCCCTCTGGAAAGCAGTAAATCGAGACGCGCGCAACTTTTTAGTTGCCAGCTGAAAAACAGTGCACAGAAATGCGACCTATAATATTCACATTGACTGACTCAAGATTTTATGTTATTTGTAGTAAGAATACTAGATTTTTTACCATTGCTGAGGGAAAGCAGTACGTCCCTTATCGTAACATTGTTTTACACTTACGCTGCTTCTTTGGCCTGATCTAAAGCTGCGTTTACACTGAACGGACGACTCTAGCACAACCGGCCCCTAGCACAACCATTTCACGAGGCAAGTCTCACATAGTGTAAATGTAGTCCCCACCACGAAAAGTGCTGCACGAGGCTGTGTCGCGGTACACCAGACCTCTGTGGGATTTTGGGTGCGAAACACTGTGCTTCGCTTCGCATTATTGCGTACTGTGAAGTTCGTGAGACGTGAGGTCGAACACGCTTGCAGACAGAGCGCGACCATACCATTCCCTTGCCAGGGCTGACGGCTCACGCTTTTCGTACCTGTTTCGAGCATCGTTTCCCTCTGCGTAAATGCGAGACAGCTGTCTTGCGAAGCAATCTTGCGCAACAATCTCGCGAGGCAAGTGTCGCTTCGTGTAAGAGCACCTAAAGCTGTGTTCACTCCTGACTTCTTTCACATTGTTAACAACGCCGGACGTCGTTTCTGTTGGCCGGCCGAAGTGGCCGTGCGGTTAAAGGCGCTGCAGTCTGGAACCGCAAGACCGCTACGGTCGCAGGTTCGAGTCCTGCTTCGGGCATGGATGTTTGTGATGTCCTTAGGTTAGTTAGGTTTAACTAGTTCTAAGTTCTAGGGGACTAATGACCTCAGCAGTTGAGTCCCATAGTGCTCAGAGCCATTTGAACCATTTTTTTCTGTTGTGCCTGGTGCATGCTCACAAACGAGCTGAGCATAAAGTTGCTATGTTAGCTCTATTAAAACGCCCTTGTCTATGTGCCAACCATGTTATCCTGTCTGGATTATATATAAAAAGTTCAGCATAAATGAACATCATATAAGGCAAAAAGATAGTTGTATGTACAATCCATATGGTCATCAGCTTCTAAAACTTCCATTACAAATAGTGTGACACAAATTACTATAGTCTTCCACATAAGATAAAAATTATTTCATGATTGTCAAGTTTTAGTAGGAGATTATTCTTCGTGGACGCCTGCTCCTGTTCAGTAGTAGATGTTTTAGAACCCACGAAATACCAAGATTTCAAACAAGAATATCTAAAATATCCTACTGCAGGTGGTACAAGCTGTTAGTAAATAAAGCGCAAAAGTCATTTGTTTACTGCAGTATTACCGTTAAATGTTCTGTACCTCATATACGTGTGTGTGTGTGAGTGTGTGTGTGTGTGTGTGTGTGTGTGTGTGTGTGTGTGTGTGTGTGTGTGTGTACATGTATGTAAAGCAAGCATGTAAATTCATTTTTGTGCACACGATCATACAGAATATTTATAAAGCCACTGCTCTACTGTGGACTTACAACCATCGTTTACGTTGTAACTAGCTGGCGTACCCGGCATTGCACGGGTATTAATTTTGCCAATTTACTATTACAAACGAAAACAAAAAAAATAACTGTGTTTGTAGTGAAGTATCGAAAAAATTTCATTTCCATGTATTCATGAAAAATCTTTGAAATTATGAAACTGCTGTGCAAAGAAATGTGTATAATCGGTTTCGCCTACAGCCGTATGTTTTTCGCAGCTGAAAGCTACCAAAAGCGCCAGCAGGTGTCAGGGATTCCCTTGACTCGACTGCAGGAATGTTTAGTAGTAAAAGAACAAATGAATTTAAACTTCATGCATAGGAGTCAGTTTTTCATGCATCTCAGCGTTTATGACGTCATATCTCTTGAACTATGTGTCATACAAAAACATATTTGAGGAAGTGCATTCGGCGGGATATGTGTATACTGCCTGCAACACGTGTTGCGAATAGAATTAATAGAAAAGATGTAATAAATTTAAACGCGATGCACTATGCGGCACTTTTTCAAGCATTTTAGTGTTTAAGATTCAGAATGGTTCAAATGGCTCTAAGCACTATGGGACTTAACATCGGAGGTCATCAGTCCCATAGGCTTAGAACTAGTTAAACCTAACTAACCTAAGAACATCAGACACATCCATGCCCGAGGCAGGATTCGAACCTGTGACCGTAGCTGCAGCGCGGTTCTGGACTGAAGCACGGCCGGCAGTGTTTAAGAAGTCATATCTCCTGAGCTATATGTGGTGCCATGATACACTTTTGTAAGTGCATTTAGCGGCATGTCTAGACACTGTTTGCGAGCTTTATTGCGAATACAGTTAGTTGCAGATAAGTAATACATTTAAACGTCATGCATGATGTGACAGTTTTCACACGTCTCATTGTTTATGGTATCATATCTCCTGAACTATGATAGGTAGGCGGTTCTTAACTCTACAGGAGGCGTTGCCTGACAGTAAGGAATATATGTACCAAGTTTGGTTGAAATCAGTCAAATGGTTTAGGGGAAGATGTGGAAAACGCACGCACACACACACATACACACACACACACATACACATTTTTGCAGTATTTATGGATATCCTGAAGTCTTTACCGGCAAATATTTTATTTATTGATTTTTAACTATAGCAAACCGTACCAAGAACGAAGCGTTTTTAATACATCTTGAAAGTATCATTGCCTTGAAACAGCATACTTTGATAACATGCAAGTTGAAACAGGAAATCAACCAAATTCTTTAACCCCAGTATGACATTTCCCATCATCTTCTTATAACAAATCGTGCCAATAACGACGCGTTTGCGAGAGCTCCTTAATGTGCTGGTACTTTGAATTAGTATATATTTATAGGACATTAGTATAACATAAAACCCACCTAATACGAGCTTCAATTGAATACGACGAAATAAATGGCGTCTCCGAAATTCCGCTTGTGACGTAGAAATCGATATTGTGTTTCAATGGGCACGTTATTCTAAACAAAGTAAATATCTGACTAGTCTTATTCAGTCTTTCACCCTACAGAATCCTGCGGAAGGTGAAATTCCAAGTTGTGACGTCACACCTGCTCGACCACGAATGCTTTTCCGTCCGGTGTGAGGATGGCCTAAGGACAGTACACTGCCACGCTTGGCGTCAAGTGTGTCGTATATTCTGAATTGTTAAAATTCACGGTGAAACCTTCAGCTGTTATTTATTTTACACCAATTTGCTACCAAGAAGGAGTTCTGCGACTTAAACGAAAGTTGGTGGACCTGCTTCTAAACCTGAAAAATGACATCGATTCAAATTTCGCACCAGTTGGATAAGAATGGCGCTAGTAGCGCCACTGATAGGATAAGGTAATGATTGCTTTAAACGCATGCCGTAACAGCCATGAGCTTAATTACATTTGAGATGAGGTGTGGCGAGTTGATGTTAGTCAAGCATGCCTTTAAGACGACAAGGACACCATATCAATACTTCATTGAGTTTGAATGATGTCGTGTAATAGGGCTACGAGAAGCTAGGTATTCCTTCTGCGATATTGCACAAGGACTTGGCAAGAAGGTAGCCACTGTACATAAGTGCTAGCAGCAGTGTTCACGAGAATGCACGGGCTCTGGACAGCCACGTGGCACTACCGAGAGGTTTTTTTTTTTTTTTTTGTGCGGTGGATGGGGGTCTAGCTCCTTAGGAGCTTGGTCCCCCGTGTGTGCAGGATAGGTTTTTCTTAGTTGGGGGCTCCATTTATTTATTAACAAAAACAAATAATTGGGTCTCCATTTTTGGCGCTTTGGGACTCACTGTGGGCACTTTCGCCCTTTAGTGGTCCTGATTTGATGGTGGTTAATGGGGTTTGCGTTGCCTTGGTTTTCTATTGGTTGCTTTTGATGTTTGGCGTCTACCTGTTGCTTGTTTGTGTTATTTATTTATTTATTTTTTCCCTATTGCCTTGTTTCTTGGGTTCTTCTTGTCTGTCTTCTTTCTTCGCTATTCTCATTTCCTCAGTTGGTGTTGACTGTTGTTGGTTCCTAATAATTGACAGAGGTACCTTGACTTTGTGCCAGGCGGTTGGTTCCACCGTGGCAATGTTTTCAAGCCTGTTGTTCGTAGGTCTGAGTCTCTCTATCTTTGTCTCCAGTTTCCTGGTGGCTTCTTCGATTTGTTCTGCTATTCCTGGCATCTCGAGCTCCCTGTGGATTGCCTCTATGCTGGTCCATGGAGGTGCGTGTAGGGACCGAGAGGTAAGACCAAAGCGTTCAGGGTATGGCCCTGGAGCGTCATATTGCATCTGCAGCAGCAATTTGAGCAGCAGTTAGCACAACGGTCACACAACGAACTGTTAGAAATCGGTTACTTCAAGGACAACTCCGAGCCAGACGAACTGTAGCGTGCATTCCATTGACCCCAAACCACCGCCATTTGTGACTTCTGTGGTGTCAGGCCAGAGCTCACTGGAGAGCTGGATGGAGGTCTGTTGTATTTTCTGATGAGAGCTGGTTCTGTATCGGTGCTAGTGATGGCAGTGTGTTGGTTCGAAGGAGAGTAGTTGAGGGCCTGCAACCAACCTGTCTGCGTGCTAGACACACTGGATCTCATCTAGACTTATGGTCCGAGGTGCGATTTCGTATGACAGCAGGAGCACTATCGTGATTATCCTACGCTCCTTGACTGCAAAATCGTAAGTCAGTCTGGTAATTCGACCTGTTGTGCTGACATTCGTGAAGAGAATTCCATGGTGTGTTTTCTAGCAGGACAACGCTCATCCACATACCGCTGTGTTAAACCAACATGCTCTAGAGAATTTCGACACTTTGCCTTGGCCTGCTCGACCACCAGATCTATCACCAATCGAGCATGTATTGTACACCATCGGACGATAAATCCAGCTTCATCCACAAACAGTAGTAACCGACCTTATATTGGCCGACAAAGTGAAAAGACGAGGAATTACATTACACAAACTGACATCCGGCACCTGTGCATTGGATGCACGTTTGCATGCTTGCTTCAACATTCTGGCGGTTAAAGCGTTTATTAATCGGCAATGGTTCAAATGGTTCAAATGGCTCTGAGCACTATGGGACTTAACATTTGAGGTCATCAGTCCCCTAGAACTTAGAACTGATTAAACCTAACTAAGCTAACGACATCACACATATCGATGCCCGAGGCAGGATTCGAACCTGCGACCGTAGCAGTCGCGCGGTTCCGGACTGAAGCGCCTAGAACCGCTCGGTCACCGCGGCCGGCTTAATCGGCAATGGTTTACCACGTGTTTGCTTTAACTCGTGATCTTGCAATATTAATCACTTAAATAAGTAATCTAGAGAAATGTATTCTCAAAATTTCATTACTCTACATTAAACATTTTTTGGTGTTGCAACTTTTTTCCGGCAGTGTAGCGTATATTATATGTAAGTACCTTAAGTGCTCGTTCACCAGTGGCACAATACTGCACTGTGGAATGAATGTGGGCCACCACCGGACGTCGGCCACTGGGCGGAGGGCTGGCTTTACGGCGGCAGTTGCCAGCTCGTTGTACAAAACGTGCGGCCGTCCCAATCCGTACGCCACGCGGCGTTTAGTTTAGCAGGTGGTGACGCGCTCCATTGTGCGGCGTTTTATGGCGCATAAATGGCTGGTCGTAACGGCGAGGACGGCCGCCGCTCTTCAAATGTTCTCGCAGAACAGCGTGAGTGCGAGGCGGTACAGCTGCATCCACAGGCGTGCGGTAGCTAATACGAGCGGCTCCATAAAGCCACGACAGCAAACACTTTCCAAGGCGCCGTAAAGGTCCAGCCTTGTTGCATCGTGCAGATTATCCGTACACCCTTTATCTCACAACGGACACGCCTTAGCGCGTATGTTGCCGGCCGCGGTGGCCGTTCGGTTCTGGCGCTGCAGTCCGGAACCGCGGGAATGCTACGGCCGCAGGTTCGAATCCTGCCTCGGGCATGGGTGTGTGTGATGTCCTTAGGTTAGTTTGGTTTAAGTAGTTCTTAGTTCTAGGGGACTTATGACCTAAGATGTTGAGTCCCATAGTGCTCAGAGCCATTTTTTTAGCGCGTGTGCATCTTCGGAAGTACATGCAGAATGTTCTATTGCATTTTTCTTTCGAGACGACAAAATTTCCCATAGAGCTCCGCATGCTACGAAAGCATCTTCGATTTGTACATGTCTTCATCCCGCGAGGACTGTGCAGTTGCATAAATCTACATCTACACTACGCAGAACACCTTACAGTGTATGGTGATGGGTACTTCGTGTACCTCTAACGGCAACTGTAGTAGCGAATGGTTCACGGGAAGAATGGCTGTTACAGCCCTCCGCGTGACCTAGAATCTCTCTACGTTTACCTTCATGATGTTTTCGCGATGAATACAATGACAGCCAAAAGAAGCAAAGCCAAAATATAATTAATGTAAAATAATAAAATTTGAGGAATAAATTTGCCTAGGTGACGTATTTAAGTGATTAACATGGCACAGGTAAGCGCTAGATACGCCATTGCAAATCTGAAATGCTGGTACATTAATGAGCAGTGAAACCGCCAGAATGTTGAACGCAAAGTGAAACGTGCATGTATTGTGTTGTACAGGTGCCGGATGTCAGCTATGGGTTGCAGTTCCATGTCTGTGGCACTTGGTCGGTCAGTACAAGGACAGTTAATACTGATTGTGGATGACGCTGGAATTGTCGTCTGATGATGGCCTGTAACGCCGGAAATGCATATCCTCCTATTTCCATCTATTGTACTATAATTTTTTTCCTTATTTTGTTACCTGAATATATGACATTTCTGTGCCTTTGTATATTGTAATTGTTTTACTTTTTGTATAAATATGCATTTATGTCGATTTATAATTGGCTTGTTTTGTGAATATTATTTGTATTTATACGCTGGGTCTGGCCTAGGGAAAACTATGCTATCGAACGAATACATCGATAGGTCGTGTGGAGAACCAAAGTTTTTAGGATCTTTGGTAGTGTTAACTCTATCGCGTGGAGCGCTGGCAGAGCAGGGGAGGCTGGCTGGGGTGGTGCAGTGGAGCAGGTGTGTTGTGTGACGCTCCCGCTAGTTGCCGCGCTTTCGGGGTTGAGCAGCATGTAATTGGGCTCGACTTGCTATGATAGTTTCTGACACGGTGTCGCGGACGGGAAGCATTAGCTGGCGCACATCAAGAGCCCATTTCGCCTGGTGACCGTGTCGAGAAGAAGGCGCGCCAACATCCAGCTTCTGCAACAGCGACGGCCGACAATGAGTGACTGTCGCCACCTCCTCGATCGACGGCTTCAAACCCTCAATCAACCAGCAAGGAAGACTGGAAGCACGTCATGTTTTAGAACTGTATGGCAGACCTCAGCTTTTCAAACTGTTCCATTTTCATAACTAAATTACAGCAACGAAGCATGAACCTTTGTTGCTCATTGTCCCAATTGCATTACCAAGCAGGGTCCCTTCCTTTTCCGGAATGAACCCGAGTGTCGTTGAAATTCAAACGCCAGCATCATTCGATTTCACTGCTTTAATTTCAAAGTTCAGTTAAGGTGTTCATAGCTGGCTACAATATTTAGATTACACAAGCACAAATCAAGAGTGCGAGTTTTGTTACCGTATTTTAGCTTACCTGTGACTGCAGCTCAGCTTGGTACGTACTAAATTTCATTATTGTTGTTCATAATCATTTAATTCAAGTTCAAAGTTAAATCTCTTATTTCTAAATTGCGTAGATTCAAGTAGCTTTTGAAATGATTGTTGAGATAGTCCAAGACTAACCGTATTTTACTGAATTTCGATGTGCTTCAGAAAGAAAGCTCACTATTAACTTCAGTCACTAAATTAACTTTAGATTTTCCAGTTTTATTAATTCTTTTGCTAAATTAAGTCAGAGTGTAGCGAAATTTATTACTTCTGACAAATTTTCAGTTTTCACACTACACGTGTCAACCTTCAGTTGCCACGCTTCTACTGCTAATTATATGTGTAATAACCTTTCTTTTTCAGTTACTATAGTAATTGTCCTTAGGACTGGCGACCGTAATTTCCCCCAAATCTCAAATATCTAATTACCGCTAGTTAATTGTTAACGTAACGGCCGCACATTTACTTTCTTTATTAACTTTACCCCTTTTCAAAATTAATTTCCACCAGTTTCATTTGCATTTTTCCTTTCATTTAGATGTAACCCTTTCCTCCCTCTTTACCGACAAATTAACTTCGGTGATGATCGCTTTTCCCAAATTTCCATTAGGTACACGCGGTTTAATTTTTCACTGTCATTAAGGTCGATAAGTGAGGGGGAGGTTACAGTCCCATATGTACTCGACTGGAGACAGACCTGGTGATCAAGTAGGTCAATCCAACATGAGCCGGCCGCTAGTGGCCGTGGGGTTCTAGGCGCTTCAGTCTGGAACCGCGTGACCGCTATGGTCGCAGGTTCGAATCCTGCCTCGGGCATGGATGTATGTGATGTCCTTAGGTTAGTTAGGTTTAAGTAGTTCTAAGTTCTAGGGGACTGATGACCTCAGATGTTGAGTCCCATAGTGCTCAGAGCCAATCCAACATGTCAACACTATGTAGAGCATGCTGGGTTACAACAGCGGTATGTTTGCAGGCGTTATTCTGTTGGAAAACACCCCCTGGAATTCTCTTCATGAATGGCAGCACAACAGGTCCAATCACCAGACTGACGTAAGAATTTGTGAATTTAAATTGGGATTTTATTACAGAAGGTATCTCGGGTTGACCTACCATTTAATTAATCTGAATGTTTGCTTTAAAAAAATAGTAGATAGGCCTCAATTGAGGAAATATTAATGAAATTTTGATTACCTTGATAATTGTTGATTAATTCTGTAGGATAATCAGCTTTCGAAATGCTGCTAAACACGCTAAAAATCATACAAGTGTCAGCTAAGCTGACTCAGAGGAGCCTTGATAGAGAACTGGGTAAATAGCGGTGAGTTATTGAGCATCAGGAATCGATTCTCCTGTACATATATTTCATGATCAAATGTTTAAAAGGAGAGCACATTAGCAAACGTATATTTAACATAAAACCCTTAACCTACCAGGTAGTGAATGTTGTTGCTGAAAAGGTCCGAGAACATACGTGAACAACACGATTATTTGAAACCAGGAGTCCCCTAGGAATTCAGACTAACCATTCGTCACAGAAAAAGAAGTCTTTCAATAATTTAATGAGGGTAACAAGATCAAAATTGGGAATATTTTAACAGAAAATTATTCCCAAATTTATAAAAAAAATACGTGTGACTGCAATTAAGGACACTGAACAGGAGCTACGTCATCCAAAATATTCTTGCAAAAGATGGGAGACACCGAAAATCAGTAATAACCACATGGCTACCCACTATTAAGAAAAATCAATGAAATATAACAGGAGAATTTACTTAAGCAAGGAAACTAGTTCAACTGGTAGCAAAGAATACCAGAGCAGAATCTCACGAACAGAACACGTGGCAACGGCTACCAACCATGCACAAATAATTTCACTCAAATCTGTACAAAACGCAGTGGCTTTTTTCTTAATATGACTACCGAATGTTAAAACCATACTCACTGCGCAAATCAGTTACACGATTTATTCAGGAATCTAGTCAGACTCAGAGATCCACGTGGCCTCGTACCCCACAACCATAAAATTGTAGAGCGCAAAGAAATCACAGCTATAAATTCCAAAAATCGAGAAATTATTCACAATTCCCGCCTAAACAAGATATCACGAATTATTCTATAACAGCTAAAACCTACTAAGAAATGAATTAACGACTCAGTTAAGCTGAAACTTAACACAAAATTACAACGCCAAAGACTAAAACTAGATGTTACCTCTTCGACTATTTCCAGAGCACTGTGGCTGCTCGCTACTCACCGACAGTCGCCAGCGCGGACCGGAAGCCGTTGCACAGACAATATGCATGTTCTACCTGTGCCAACTTACCAAAAGCGACGGATCATCGTTCGCCGTGTCTCTCTGATCCAGAAGAGTTCCCCATTGCTATACGCGAAAGTTGGCTAAGCTGTCCCTATATACTAAGAAATTTACCCCAAGGCCAAAGACATATAGAAACACAAGCAGAAAACAAGCACGCTTCCGAGCAGACAACAACGAGGGACGGAACAAGAAAAACGTAGGGTGACAACGTAAATATATGATGATTTACTTTCCTGTTTGAAATTAAATGCTTAATAGGCATCTAGCTAATATGGAAGATATTTAGATACGAAATACAGTTGAGAGACGGTAATTTATAATGCCATCCACGAACGATGGCAGTTCGCGCAGGTCGAGAAATGGACGGCGATTGCATTGTAGCCGGTTCAAAGCGACAATTGCGGCACGCGTATACAAGAGCTTTTCGCCTGATGAAAGCGTGTACCCTGCAGATTATGCCTCTGACTTGCCTGTGTAAAATATGTGGCTTAGCACCACCGTCAGCCATGACAACTTGCGACACTTAGAATAAATTTTCACTAAATAACTCGCTACGATCCCATTTAATACTCGCTTTGGTTACGACATTCACAACAGAGCGCACTACTGTACGTTCAGTGGCTGATGGAGAACCAGTGACGTAGGTGCACAGAACAAGCCTAAACTGGACCACCATCGTTTGTGACGCCAACTGCAGTATTGAAATATCACTATGAGTGCCAGATATATCACTCAGCTGTTCGACTTCCTCTCATTTTGAATTTCTGGGAGAACCGACACATAAGCGATGCTGTTCAAAAATGTAAATCCAGAAAGTCAATGAAGCGACTTGTATACTACTACTACTACTACTACTACTACTACTATTGCTACGTTTATACTAAGCAAGACATCCAACGGTGTGTGGCGCACGGCGCTTTACGTGCCACTGTCATTACCTCCCTTTCATGTTCCAGTCGCGTATGGTTCGCGGGAAGAACGACTGCCGGAAAGCCTCCGTGCGCGCTCGAATCTCTCTAATTTTACATTCGTGATCTCTTTGGGAGGTATGAGTGGGGGGAAGCAATATGTTCGATACCTAATCCAGAAACTCACCCTCTCGAAATCTGGACAGCAAGCTACACCAGGTAGCAGAGCGCCTCTCTTGCAGAGTCTGCCACTTGAGTTTGCTAAACATCTCCGCAACGCTATCACGCTTACCAAATAACCCTGTGACGAAACGCGCCGCTCTTCTTTGGATCTTCTCTATCTCCTCTGTCAACCCGATCTGGTACGGATCTCACACTGATGAGCAATGCTCAAGTATAGGTCGAACGAGTGTTTTGTAAGCCACCTCCTTTGTTGATGGACTACATTTTCTAAGGACTCTCCCAATGAATCTCAACCTGGCACCCGCCTTACCAACAACTAATTTTATATGATCATTCCACTTCAAATCGTTCCGCACGCATACTCCCAGATATTTTACAGAAGTAACTGCTACCAGTGTTTGTTCTGCTATCATGTAATCATACAATAAAGGATCCTTCTTTCTATGTATTCGCAATACATTACATTTATCTATGTTAAGTGTCAGTTGCCACTTCCTGCACCAAGTGCCTATCCGCTGCAGATCTTCCTGCATTTCGCTGCAATTTTCTAATGCTGCAACTTCTCTGTATACTACAGCATCATCCGCGAAAAGCCGCATGGAACTTCCGACGCGAACTACTAGGTCATTTATATATATTGTGAAAATCAATGGTCCCATAACACTCCCCTGTGGCACGCCAGAGGTTACTTTAACGTCTGTAGACGTCTCTCCATTGTGAACAACATGCTGTTCTCTGATTGCTAAAAACTTTTCAATCCAGCCACACGGCTGGCCTGATATTCCGTAGGCTCTTAGTTTGTTTATCAGGCGACAATGCAGAACTGTATCGAACGCTTTCCGGAAGTCAAGGAAAATGGCATCTATCTGGGAGCCTGTATCTAATATTTTCTGGCTCTCATGAACAAATAAAGCGAGTTGGGTCTCGCACGATCGCTGTTTCCGAAATCCATGTTGATTCCTACAGAGTAGATTCTGAGTTTCCAGAAATGACATGATACGTGAGCAAAAAACTGAAGTATAGAGACGCTTTAGTTCATAACACAATTTCTGCGCAATTTGAGTAATCTCGCATTTCAGCAAAATTGCCATGCTCGTAAATTTCTTTTAAAATAGTCTTCCTTGTACAGTTGCAATTTAATAACAGTGCCGTCAACTCACCGCTCCTTGTCTTTCTTTTAACTTGCTTGAGTGTTTGTTAAACTGTTTTGTTGTTATGGATGCACTTAGACTAAAATTTTGTATGTGTTTTACTCTCTAAATGCAGTAAGTCACCTTCTGAGCAGTGTTGAAAAAAATAGAGATTGTTATATAAATTACACAGCTTTCTCGTTCCTTTGATTGCCTTCTGGTTATTCTGTTATCGTGATTTGAACTTTCTTCAGTGACTATAAAAAGGTTACCTAATGGTAACTATGTGTTCAAACGCCTTCTGCGTTTTCTGTTAGTTGCTTTTCCTTTCTTTAATTTCCTTCAGCGATTTTAAGAGGGTTATATACTGATGATACAAAAATTTTTCGCAACTATGTGTTGAACAACTATCAATAAAATCTTTGGCGATATTCCTGGCATTTCCATTCCATTTCTACCGCCTCCCCCCCCCCCCCCTACCGCTCACCCGCTCATTAATTTGCTCGGAATATATTCGTTAAGTCTCCTACGAACGTACGTTCTGGGAATTTGCGCAGTAAATCACACAGTGACACACAACGGCCCTCTTGTGGCGTCTGTTACTCTTGTGGGGTCTGCTACTGAGGTCGGATGAGAATCTCTGCGGCGCTTACTAAAAGAACCACTGACGATACATGTTACTCTTCCTTGTGTCTTCCCTCTTTCCTCTATCTGCTTCATCAGGCAACAGTCCCACACTGAGGATCAGTACTCAAGGTCGGTAGAAAGAGGTTTTTATTAGCTCTGAAAACCTTTCTTTTATTTCTTCTCCAGAGCTTCTGTGACGTCATGTCAAATCCGACCAACAGATGTTAGACCATGGGTAGCTGAATTTACTAATCCCGATTATCTTCTTTTCTTGTGTTCCCACACTATCTTGTAAGCAAAATAACATGTAACGGGCGAAGCGAGGACATAAGAAGCAGACTAGGCAGGCAAAGAAGAATCAAATATAAGCCTTAATTTGATGAAGAAATTACTGAGAATGTACGTTTGGAACGGAACTTTGTATGGTAGTGAATCTACGCTTTCTTAGCGGTGCGCGCCACGGGACAAATAACGTGAGGCATTCCTACATAGATTTACTCGGAAACTAGATTTACTCAAAAGCTCTTTTTTTTTTGCCGGACGCGGTTTAGTCGCCCGAGCTGCTACTCGTGGTCAGAAATTTTGATGTTAATATTTTTATCGCGAAAGTCTTTTCTGCCGTGGTCGAACCAAGGAGCAAACTAAAGAAATCAGGAGTAGCAGCTGAGGCTTACATTTCTTTGGTTTCTTGTTATAAATTACGTCCTATGAATGTGTGCTGTTTCAAAGCACCAACGCATTGAGAATCTCTCGAAACCACGTCGTTCTTGGTGCGATTTGTTACGCCTAACCACTAGTCAATGAAGTATCCGCGGTTAAAGGCTTCAGAACATTATAATCTCAATGCCTCAAGCTGACGGCAGGGCAGTGGCTAGAGGAGCAGAGTTTGTAATATCGAAGCTAGTTCACCCGTGTCATTCTACCTCCATTTTTTTTATTCGCCTTCTCGTTTTCTAAATGATTCTCGCTTTTTCTTATTAATGCAACAGAAGAACGTTCTGCATATTAGATATTACATAGATACAAGAGTGCTTTTTCTCAAGAGTGAGTTCGTTCGAATGTGTGAAATGCTAGGGAATTTGGACCAAAACTGTTTTCTAAGCCACTACATGATTCGATCACATTTCAGTACCTATATATTCTTCCAGAAACGTTTCCAGATGTCGGGACACGCAAATTCTTCATTGTATTGTATTGTATTGTATTGTACGAGTATGTTAACCGGGGACCTAGAAAAGACGGAGAGGCCCCGTCCCCGCCGCAGCCTCAGTGGTCCACAACACCACGACGACTACCGCAGTCCACTTCACCCCTCCACCGGCCACGGTGGCCGAGTGGTTCTAGGCGCTACAGTCGCTGTGGCCGAGCGGTTCTAGACGCTACACTCTGAAACCGCGCGACCGCTACGGCCACAGGTTCGAATCGTGCCTCGGGCATGGATGTGTGTGATGTCCTTAGGTTAGTTAGGTTTAAGTAGTTCTAAGTTCTACCCCTAGAACTGATGACCTTAGAAGTTAAGTCCCATAGTGCTCAGGGCCATTTGAACCATTTCACCCCTCCGCCGCCCCACACCGAACCTAGGGTTATTGTGCGGTTCGGCCCCCGGTGGACCCCCAGGGAACGTCTCACACCAGACGAGTGTAACCCCTGTGTTTGCGAGGTAGAATAATGGTGGTGTACGCGTACGTGGAGAACTTGTTTGCGCAGCAATCACCGACATTGTGTAACTGAGGCGGAATGAGGGGAACCAGCCCGCATTTGCCGAGGCAGATGGACAACCGCCTAAAAACCATCCACAGACTGGCCGGCTCACCGGACCTCGACACAAGTCCGCCGGGCGGATTCGTGCCGGGGCCCAGGCGCTCCTTCCCGCCCGGAAAGCCGTGCGTTTAGACCGCCTGGCCAACGGGGCGGGCTATTTCTTCAAAAATGGCTCTGAGCACTATGGGACTCAACATCTTAGGTCATAAGTCCCCTAGAACTTAGAACTACTTAAACCTAACTAACCTAAGGACATCACACACACCCATGCCCGAGGCAGGATTCGAACCTGCGACCGTAGCAGTCCCGCGGTTCCGGGCTATTTCTTCATAATGTTGTGTGCACAAAGATGAAGTATGGAAAATTTAACAACAATATTGCAGTAAATAAATGATTTTTTGTGTTTCTCTACAAGACAGATTGGACTACTTGCATTAGCATATTTTGCGTTTTTTTTCTTTTAGTGTGTTGTATTTCATGTTCAAAAATACTGTTAGTGAACAGAAGCAGAGATCTAATAAGAATGACCTTAGGATTTTACTAGAGAAGAATGTTATAAATTGTATCTTAAGTGCAAGATTATTGTAAAAATGTACTTGACATACATGTACGCATGTCCGAAGGGACATTTCAGGATAATTCTGAACAACACACGCGCTGCACTCTAGTATCACATTGCAGATATTCGTCGCATCATTTGTAACGAGTTTTTAAAATCCGATGGCGTAACTGGGTGGAAATGAACTGTACTTTTGGCAGTATATCGCGTACGTGTATATATACTACTAATAGCACAACATGACGAACAAATGCACGCGGAGGGAAATGTGCGTTTTAATAGAGCAGTTTTATGCCCGTCCATTTTCGTAAACAGCGTGTGTGATTTGCGAGCCAGATGTAGCCGACAGCCCCTGATGGAGAGTACTGCTGACGCAAATCATGACAAGGAGCACGTTACATGTGACGATTGTAAAGTGCTTCTATTGCACACTAAGCGAGACTTACTGTGCAAGGTTGTTGCACAAAGCTGATCCATATGACAGCTCGCTAATAGAGAGCAAAACATTGCGCTAAACGGGCAGGAAAATGGTGAACAGTCGGTTCTGGCGAGACAACCAGGTGGTCTCTCTCTGTCGCACTCCCTGCTGCCGTAAACGTTTTCGCTCTCATGTCTCGCGCGCAACGAGGAACGCCCAAAATCTGACAGCGGTCTGGCACGCCGCGGAACGGCCTCGCACAACACGTTTCGTGGTGAGGACGACATTACACTACGCGAGATGTTCTTCACGCACCTGTTGTGCTACGGTCTTTCGTGTAGTGTGACTGTCGCGTTAGTTCTGGATGACGCTGGCACGCGTTTCGTGTTATTAATTTGCTGAGAGGGATTTCTTCGTGCATCACTTGTCTTCATCACAAGTCGTTGTACTCACTACTCAGCGTCGTGACCCCATGAGCCGAGAGTCTCCATCCCGGACAGTTACCAGGGACAGTCACCAGGCTCTCTTAGAGTCCGCTGAAGAGGGAGATCAGGCACCTTGATTTCTTACAGTCACCTCGTTGCTATTCTTTCCCACAGTTTCATGCCCTCGATCTTCCCATCCATGACTATTTTCTCTAGATTTGCTCCAGCTCTTCTCGCTATGTATCCAAAGAACTGGATAATGTTCTGGTTGTCACGAGAAGAATTTCTACTCAAGAACTAACAAAAAAAGAATTTGTTAAATTTTTTAGAACATAAAAAGTAAAATCACCTGCTGTCACTCACAAAATGGTTTAAATGGCTCTGAGCACTATGGGACTCAACTGCTGTGGTCATCAGTCCCCTAGAACTTGGAACTACTTAAACCTAACTAACCTAAGGACATCACAAACACCCATGCCCGAGGCAGGATTCGAACCTGCGACCGTAGCAGCAGCGCGGCTCCAGACTGGATGTCACCCACAAATCGAGTGCATTTCGAATGGTGTCTACGACCTTTAACGTGATTGCGGCGACATATACCGGGTGATTGAAAATGAAAGAACAGATTTCAATTGTTCATTACATACAAACTAAAAAAGGCAGAAACGCACTGCGCATGTCACTGGATAGAGGAAGGTTCAAAGCTTTGAAACAGCTGCACTGTTGTTTATTTGTGGTAACATGACGACTACACCGTAAGAAAATCATTTAGTATGTTGGAATCTGCGCGAAGTCAACCCATGGTCAAGTGCAACTGGGACTGCGTAAAAGACGGAATCTTTGTCCCACCTACGGAAGCTACTCTTCAGGAGCTGAGAAGTCGAATTGTTGAAGCTCTCGATTCAATAAACAGGGACCTGTTGATTCGTGTGTGAGATGCAACTACTGCTTCCTTTTTGAATCGTCCTGCCCACTGACAAAACCGGGAGACCGATTAGCTCTCAGAGTCGGCATTGGGCGACAGTGAAAATATGCAGTAGCCGAACGCGATCCGAGTTGTGAGGAAACCGTTAATTTTTGTGTCGTGATGGATACGGTACCGCACCGCTGGTGCCCGTTGGGAAAATTTCAATTTTGCGACGGTCGTGTCTAGCACCTGGTGCGCCACATAGGGCGTGAGGCGGCCACGGGCCATCTATGTCAACAGGTCGACGGTTATTGTATAGAAAAAACGTGAATTAGTTACAAACTACGGCGTGCAACACACTTTATTCAAGGTGTAAACCTCACTACAGATACTCGGATTTAGGTTATGACATGTTCGATATGCCTGCCATGTTTGGGGAGGATGTGGCGCAAGATCAGATGAAGTGTTGGAACATCGATGCTGTCGGTAACCTCCTGAATGGCTGTTTTCAGCTCATCAGTGGTTTTGGATTGTTGTATCCCTTGTCTTTAGTATAACTTCACAAAAAGCAGTCGCCTGTATTCGGATCCATAGAATATGGCAGGCATCGAGACCCATGCCAGTGGCCTATAGGTAACCCAGAGCTACTGCGTCGCCTCGCTCGATAACCAACTGGGCGCACCGCCTGTGTTAATTGTTGAAATTTATTATTATTAAGCATTGTGCTAAGATGTTTGTTCAGATGAAAATTGTAAGGAATACGAGGTGCGACAATAAAGTAATGAGACTGATTTTCTTTTCAAGATGTGGCAACCCTACAGGCTTGCGTAGAATATCTTTGACCTTGGTCTATAAGCTGCTTCTAGTCCAAGCGGCACATCGATGCAACTGCTCAGTCGTGAGTTGTGCTGTAAAAAATTAACACATGTTTGTGTCTCTCGTCACGGAAAAGGAACCGCATAATATTGCGCAACGGTATGCCATTTCTTTTTGCTTTAAATTGTGTGAAAACGCGACGACAACTTAAAGTAAGCTTCAGAAGGCTTTTGGAGAGGAGGTTATGTCAAGAGCTCAAATTTTTCGTTGGCATAAAATGTTTACTGAAGGCAGAACGAATGTTGAAGATGAAAACCACAGTGGACGACCATCAACATCACGGACGGATGTCAAATTGGCTAGGGTGTATCTTGCTTTAATTTTGGACAGCAGTGTATATATTCCTACAGGCCATAAAATACAATTAACATGTTGTCGACATAATGATATTAAAAGACAATTTTTCGCAGAGATCGGAAGCTAGCAAATGGTTCAAATGGCTCTGAGCACTATGGCACTTAACATCTGAGGTCATCAGTCCCCTAGAGCTTAGAACTACTTAAACCTAACGAACCTAAGGACATCACACACATCCATGCCCGAGGCAGGATTCGAACCTGCGACCGTGGCGGTCGCGCGGTTCCAACCTGAAGCGCCTAGAACCGCTCGGCCACACCGACCGGCCGAGAGCTAGCAGAAAGTACTTACATTGCTAACTGTTCACAAAAACGTAAGCCAGACAGCCAGCGATACAATTTCCCAAAGCTATCCCGTCAGCTTGCTTGTACATGTAGTTATCGCAAGAAAAGAATTACAGGACATGGAAGTCTACTCACTTGTATCAGCGACACCTGGAAGATTTAACGTTTTAAAATAGCATCTCCTCCCTAGGGAACACACGACTTGCCATCTGCGCCTACAAAGGCTGCCAGCCATCTCATTTATTTTAAGAGCTCCCAGTAACTCTACAAAATTGTTTTGACGTCAGTGCGTTTCAACTAATCTAACTCGAGAGCAGGATGTAGGCATTGTCGCTGTCGACTTCCAGTTCCCGTTGACAGAACTCCTTGGCAAAGGGCAGCTTCCTGCTCGGACTGTTCAAAGTTTATTTCCAATATGTGTTGCAAAATGCCTGCCATCATGGGACACTCACTAGACCCTAACACAGCATAGCAGGGCCCTACCACAACTCATTTACAAAGATTATGGAAATACCAGCGCAACATCTCTCAGAGGGACAACATCCGTCTCCCCCAGATACCGGAAACTGGATCCACAATAGCTATGTGCTCAGTTCTGCTGAGGTATCGAGCAAAGACGTTAACCTCTTTTCGATTGTACTACACTACCAGAGAATTCTTCCAATGCATTTCAGTTTGGCACTGGACTTACCTGCGAATAATTGTATGTGGTCGTTTCCATTTCAAATGCCCTGTGTAGACTTTACTTAGTGGATGTGACTGTTGAACATGATTGACATGTGAATAAATATTTCAAGACAATGAAACGCTAGTGTTTCCTGTTTAGGTCTGAGCTATACCTTTTTACACCATAGACGCAGTATGTAACAAGGAGCAGAATATACAAGACAATCTAAATTAAATAATTTGACAATAAACGACTTTCTTAGTGCTGTTGTGAGAATGTTCTAATTAAACACTATTACTGAGAACCTTCGACATGATGCTCATAATGAGATAAAATAAGCCCTCACATACTACAGACTGATTGAAAAGTAGGTTTGTCAATCACAGAAGATTGCCTAAATTCTAACGAACTATGGCTAGTTCACTTATCAGACACACTTGCACGTTCAGCAAGCTATTCATGGCTATGATCTGCGGTCTCATCTGATGCGTGCCATGCCAGATATGATCAGTAAGTACGTCTCCCTAACTGATTTGGGCATTGCACTCTCCCATTGTTGGGTACAGTGGTGAAGTGATAGCTGTCGATCATCGTGTCAGACGTGTTGGATAATAATACACTCCGTGAAACATTCTAAAATTGTTATGTAGTTTATTTCGCAGCTATTGTGAGTTTTATAATTAATACATGACAAACCATTATATATAGACAATTTCATTGTACAATTTTACATAATTACAGTAATTTACAGCTATATACATCTATATACATAAACAATTAGTATAGAATAATAAACATGTGACTTGTGTAGAACTTTTTTAGAAATTACGGCTATTTACGTCTTAGTGTTTTCTTTTTTTATTCGTTGAGACTTTCCTCTCTAAGAAGGTTTTTCTCCAACGTAACAAAAATCCCAGAAATTATTACATCTGTTACTTAATATCTCAAGGTATCTCCTCAGGATATCCCTCTAGGTGTTTCGATCTTGTATATATTCTTCCTCTGCGCCAAATCTTATCATTGTTAATTATACATTTTGGAGCCATGTGGTCATAGGGCGTCCTCTTATCTTCTTTCCCTCCAGTTCCCATTCCAGGATAGTTTTCGGTATTCTGGCTTCTTCCATTCTTCTTATACGCTCGTACCATTGTAACTTTACTTCTATCACAATAATACGTTCATTAATAAATTTTCATATTGTGATTCTCTTTTTCCATGCTTTCTTTATCATAATGGAGACTCCTGCTTTGGTTCTTAACTCTTTGGACAGCCCACTCCAAATATGTAAGTAATTACCAAGTTCTTCTTCTCCTTTGCCTTTCCTCTTGGTCTCAGAGAGTACGACAACATCCATTTTGAACCTATCAAGTTCTGTTGGTAATATATTCAATTTTGTAGAGATACGTTGCACATTCCAGCATCTAAATGACATTTTCCTTTTATCTTCACCATTTCGTCGTTCAAGATTCTAGTTTTCTGCGGCATATTATTAAGTCTTGTAGCATTTTATTTTTTCCACATGAGTGAGGAGCAGCCCCACTGCACAACCCCCAACCTGAGGGCCCAGGTAATTTATCCTCATGGTTTTCTTCCTTTAGACAATCCACAAACTGGTGGACCAGGCAATTTGTTCTCAAAGTTTTCTTGCTTTAGCCTTCGGTAAGCCAATATCTCACTACAAGGCAGCAGTCGCTAGTTTTGGTCTGCTCCGGATATTTTATTTCCCCGATACCCAACATATCTGGTGAGGCCACCTTATCCGCCACATGCGGAGGCGCCCGATGGGAGACAAGCAGCTCCACATGAGATTAGTGTTTTCTGTTTGAATAATAATATTTGGAAGTTAATTGTTCAGCCACATCTTACTGTGCGTTACGTTTCTCTCATAAAGAATTGTCTGGATTTATATTGGACTCAGTTTGCAGCAGTTCCTTGTTTCATGTGGGTGTATCTCTTCAAGTTTTTTAAAAATTATATTTTTGCCAATATATATTGAAATTTTTTATATATTGACATTTAATAATGTTAACATATTCAGTAGTTTCAATTCTGGTCAATCGGCTTCTTTCATTCATCATTATACAGGTAGCCCCTCTCTGTATAATAAGTTTTTGCTATGTGTTTTTTGATTCACCATAGATTCCATGCAACATAATAGAATGGAAGTTTGTATAATAAAAATGCTTAACAATATGGTCTACTTTTTGTAATGACGAGTGGGATGAATTTGATTTATGAGTCTTGGTACAAATGTGCTGTGCCCAAGTAGTCATTCAAATGGAGACAGAAAAGTTTGAGAGCAGTAATTATATATGAAGATGACTATATTAGGAAGAAAGAAAAATTCTTTGCAAAAAACAAAATAATAAACATTGACAGGGAGCCAGCTGAATAGTCCCAAGCGAAATCGGTTCAAATGATGAATTTTTAACTTCCCCAAGTTAGACTTCAAGTTAAAATCCACAAAAGTGATAATCCTGTTTGGCTGATCATGAACAACATGTCATCACCAAACTATAGACAAAATAAGTTTCTTAACAACAATCTTCAATCAGTTTACTCATTCAGTAGCTATTTTGGATTTAAAAACAGTTCTGAGCTACCATATGTTATCAGTGTTATAACTGTACCAAATAACACGATGCCCCTTGATGTTAAAAATACCTACAATAACATCCCAATAAAAGAAATAACTGAAATTGTTAGATGCAGCATGCTACGCGCCATTAAGTATGGTACTGCAGAATGTAGACAACTAATTCAATTTTTAGAGCATGTTTTAGCCTACAGCTTTTTTATCTTCAGTGACAAAATACAGCGTCAAAAGACAGTTCTGTGTGTTTCACTACAATTTCAGGTGTAGCCCTCATAATGCTATAATAGTGATGTTGATAAATTTTGTGGGGATGTTTCCGGCAGGTAATGATATTGTTATTGTAAAAAAACGTAATTTATAGGAAGAACATATTTATTTTTTAAACAAAAGCACCTGTTTATTCCCCCGAAAATGCTCAAGACGGTTGCGTGACATGTTTATGCCGTCACGAACCAGTACGCTGTCTTAAGAGACACTACAGATCTGAAGAAATCAAGCACATTTTACGCAATATTTATAGTTATCGAGGAACAGTTTTCACCAAAATCTGAAAAGCATCAAGTGTGCAATTTCAGTAGTAAAGTTGTTTTCCACCGGCTGTATGAGTTTTCTGGAGCGACTTATTCAGCTCCAGTACAGTACTACATAATGGTACAGGGTGATTCAAAAAGAATACCACAACTTTAGGAATTTAAAACTCTGCAACGACAAAAGGCAGAGCTAAGCACTATCTGTCGCCGAATTAAGGGAGCTATAAAGTTTCATTTAGTTGTACATTTGTTCGCTTGAGGCGCTGTTGACTAGGCGTCAGTGTCAGTTGATGCTAAGATGGCGACCGCTCAACAGAAAGCTTTTTGTGTTATTGAGTACGGCAGAAGTGAATCGACGACAGTTGTTCAGCGTGCATTTCGAACGAAGTATGGTGTTAAACCTCCTGATAGGTGGTGTATTAAACGTTGGTATAAACAGTTTACAGAGAATGGGTGTTTGTGCAAAGGGAAAAGTTCTGGACGGCCGAGAACGAGTGATGAAAATGTAGCACGCATCCAGCAAGCATTTGTTCGCAGCCCAGAAAAATCGACTCGCAGAGCTAGCAGAGAGCTGCAAATTCCACAGTCAACTGTATGGAGAGTCCTACGAAAAAGGTTAGTTATGAAACCTTATCGTCTGAAATTGGTTCAAGCACCTGAACGTCAACTACCCGAGGCGATGGATCGGCCGCCAGGCAGCCCGTGACAGAGCACTTCATCACTGGCCTCCAAGAAGCCCTGATCTTACCCCCTGCGATTTTTTCTTATGGGGGTATGTTAAGGATATGGTGTTTCGGCCACCTCTCCCAGCCACCATTGATGATTTGAAACGAGAAATAACAGCAGCTATCCAAACTGTTACGCCTGATATGCTACAGAGAGTGTGGAACGAGTTGGAGTATCAGGTTGATATTGCTCGAGTGTCTGGAGGGGGCCATATTGAACATCTCTGAACTTGTTTTTGAGTGAAAAAAAACCTTTTTAAATACTCTTTGTAATGATGTATAACAGAAGGTTATATTATGTTTCTTTCATTAAATACACATTTTTAAAGTTGTGGTATTCTTTTTGAATCACCCTGTATAATGATGGTCGCCTGCCTCATACGAGGTATGATATCAGCTTTCACCAGCTAAAAGAGCTCAAAAATCCGCTTTTGACGGCAACGAGGAAAAAAATGTTGTGAGTCCTGATTTTCATGAAATGAAAATCGACTGCCCGCAGAATAAACGACTAAAATTCCGTTAAACATTCTTCTAACAGTCTTGGTGATTTTATCAAACCAAATACCACACCGTTTGATGGACGTGAGAGAGTGCGAGCCTTGAGGAGCGAATTAATTCATGTTAGCTGTCCAATGAAAATACAGCCGAAGAGACCCGTACAAACAGTTACATCTATGTCCGAGAGCACCCCCACCACAGTGGTAAAGCAAAAACTTCTGTACCCTCTGCTATTCATAATATATATATCCAACCAGCTGAGTATCATGAGTTGCCAGGTATGTATTTATTACAATTTTCTATCAATCCATCTCCTCCTTGGCACTCTCTCTGGCAATCCCCTCCTCTTACTTCTCTCTGTTGATCTCTCCCCTCCCTCTCTCCCTCTGCCACACCTCCTCCACCCTTCACTCTCTGTCCATCACTACCTGCCCCTCTCTCAACCTATCCGCTCCTCTTTCCTTTCTCTGTCCATCTTCTCCTCCCCACCATCTGTGTCCAACTCCTCCTTCACTCTCTCTTTTCGTATCCTTGTCCTGCATATCTCTCCACTTTATCCCACCACCGTAATAAGAAGTTACTGGTTCTTACCCCCACAGCGTTTCTTTCCAGATAGTAAGTAATATGTGTATCAAATTTGGTAGAAATCGATCCAGGAACTTAGTAAGAGAATTATACCCATGGTTTTAGCTGCAACGCACTTGCAATATATGTTTCATATATTTCACACATATTTGTAAATATATTTCATCTATACCTCTAGCGAGTTTCCTTCTGATGCAGCTCAATGTTTATGTGTGTTGTACAATAATTTTGTAAGTGCATTCAGTGGTGTACGTGAATATCGTCTGCAAAATGTGCTGAAAATAAAGTTAGTAGCAAAGAAAAAAATTATCGATTACATGTTTTCCACTAATGAGGAAATGTACATATTAATGAAAATTGTTGGTTATCATATGAAGAAGAAATATTTGAAGAAATCGCTACCTAGTTTGCCATTAAGAATTTTTCCCCTTGCTTATTGTGACGTACAAAAATTTCAAGCTCCCCTATTAAATCCACTGTATGAGATTTTTGGAATTTGTGGAGTATCTTAAGGCCTTCTTATATTCTTTTCAAATGGATGTCCAGTGTTTTTATGTGTGTTGCTATTTCTGATTTTGTAAATTAGTTGTGAGTGAACGGTTGATGTGCTCAGAATATCTCATTTGAAAATTCCTGTCAGTTTGTCCTCTGTAGTAGCTTAAGCAAGTGTTACGTATTATTTTGTATATTCTCGAGTCTGATAATTTATCCTGTTTACTAAGAAGTTTTTTTGCGTGATCATCGTCCCCAGCAAGTACAGAAATATTTGTTTTTCAAATAAAAACCGCCAAACAATACGAAAATTGCAAAGAAAAACGTTCAGAAGATGAAAACGTGCTTGTGTTCCTTAAGTGAAGTTATAGTGTGGCCTCCAGCATGTGGTTAGACGAGAGAAAACGCAGATGCCAACCAAAACTGAGAAGAACTGTAAATAATCACTCACTCACGTAAACAACGAGAAGTGAACTGCTTTATAATCTACAAATATCACATAGAAAAAAAAACTGTATTATTCCAGATTTCACTGAAGACACCTTATAGTAACAGGCGAAATTCGTCTGGGAGAAATAAAATAAAGTACAGCAAGGAAAGGTGGGTTTTATATTCAAAAGAGACACCTTTTTTATTCGACCGCTGTAAAATACGCAGAAAACTTTGAAGTCGACTGATTCTGGCTGCGGAAGCCTACGCAATTATATCGTTTTTATTGTTTAAGGTGTGGAAGAGTTTCTGATGCAGTTAGTTGCTTGTGGAGAAAGTTGTCATCATTTTATGTCACATAAGTAGGTTTGCTAGTTTTTGAGAAATGTTGCCTACGTCACGTATGCTAGCCATACATTTGACTGGATTATTGGTTCCTTTTAAAGAACCAGGAAGTTCTTTCTTTTTTGTTATTTGTCTCTGTACACTGTCTACCATCGAGTTAAGAAAGTCGTTGACCACTGCAATTTTTCTTAATGCTGTCTAATTCTTTCTCGCTGTCCTCATTGTTCATTGGGATTTTGTTTGCTCTGCTTATCATCGTTTTGTATGCAGCTTTCTTGTGTACATCTGGGTGACATGAGGCTCCAACACAGAGGCGCGCTCTCGGAAACCGCGGTCTCCAAAGGGGAAAAAGAAGCGAAAAATGACAGGTAGTGAGCCCACGACACAGTGATCTCTCAGCGCCACGATGAACTTCGCACCGAATCCTCCACGCCGGATTCTGACACTTGTCCATCCACCGGCCTGGCCAGCGATTCGCTCTTGTCGAACGTGCAGCTGTTGATAGCTGACCAACGCGACGAAGACATCTTGTGTCATTTGACGTATCCTGACAGTCACCACGTCCATTGGGGAGGTCTCTGCCCACTCAGACAGTGGTATGGTCAGACGATATTGTCCCCGAACCCTTGGCCGAGGATGCGCAGGCAGCTGTTGCCTCGGAGGAAGAGGAACGATAGAATATTGTAAGGTGAAAGGACAGCTGCTGTTACACCTCCTCCCCTGTTGTTATGAACGCCCCACTGCCCACAGACTGGCTACAAGCTTACAGGATTCTCTCCATATATCTCAACATGATTGGCACACATATCAAACTTAGCTACTGCTCAGGGCGGCAGACTCAGGAAGATCGACTGTAGACCTTCCCAGACGTCTACGGGTTTACTACTTACGTCACTCTTGCTGCTGCACGAGGCAGTGGAGCGTCTGCTATGGTGCGAGTTGGCATGGAGGTAACCAATGTGATATACTTGTCACTGGCAAGGCGACTGGCATTCAATATTCCCCTCTTCTTGGGCCACTATAAACACATTTTGATTGGTGGACACTTTAACTGTGTGCTAGCTCAGAAAGACCAAAAGCTGAATTACACTCTGTGCCCTGAATTGCATATCTTGGTACAACTCCTGCGTCTTACTGATACTTGGGAAATATTACATGGTGATCGCCCTGTCTTTACTTACGTGGCCAGTCACTCCGCCAACGGACTCTATCGCATCTACGTCTCCTCTGACCTTGTGACGGCGGTTCTAGTAGCAGAGTGCTGGCCCACGACTTCCTCACACCCTAGTGCGTACACCTGCAGGGTCAACCGGCAGTGGCAGATGGTGTGGAGAAGTCGAGGATTATGGAAACTGAATGCCACTCTCCTACAGGATCACGAATGTATGCAACTAATAGGTAGGACGTGGGCTTCATGTGAACGTCAGTTGCTGCGATACCCGGCACAACTTCAGTGGAGGATCGAATGTGTCAAACCGACTTTACGACGTGCACTGGTTGGCTATAGCAGAGAACGATCGCTCTGACACCCACAGCCGGCCGCGGTGGTCTAGCGGTTCTGGCGCTGCAGTCCGGAACCGCGGGACTGCTACGGTCGCAGGTTCGAATCCTGCCTCGGGCATGGGTGTGTGTGATGTCCTTAGGTTAGTTAGGTTTAAGTAGTTCTAAGTTCTAGGGGACTTATGACCTAAGATGTTGAGTCCCATAGTGCTCAGAGCCATTTGAACCATTTGACACCGACACACGACGGATTTCTGATATGCACATCATCGCGAACTCACGGCATTCCAATCACCCCCGACCCCGACAAACGGAGATCGATTTCACCCTTACCCATCATAGGCTCGCAGGTGTTGTGGTATGAACGAAATGTCAGGACAGGATCGGCGAAGAACCTCTATCCATGCACCACACAATCTCCGAACGACGACAAAGCCAACGAAATTTGGTGCAAGCTCTGGATCTCCCGGATGGTAGCTGGGTGACAACCCTGGCAGAAACTGCGCATGCGTTCGTCGACCATTATTGCCAACTACATCGGGAGGTGTACCAGGATGATGCAGCTTTGGCAGCAGTCCTCCAAACCCTCACTGGCACACTTGATTATGTGGCGTCGGCATCCCTCTTGGTGGACATACCAGTGATGATGTTGCAGACGCTCTTGTCAAGGTGCAGTTAATAAATCACCATGCACCATGATTAGATGTTTTCCTTTGGTGTTCTACCGGACCTTTAAGTATATGATACTCCTGCAGTGGAAAGAGATGTACCAAGAATTGCTGTCATTAGCAGTCTCAATTCCGCCGGCTTTTATGGAAGGTCTCTTTATTCCAGTCCCCAAACCAGCTGGAGCCACACGGATTGAACTTTACTCCCCGATCACTCTCCTCAACCGTGATTTCAATATCTTCACCAGAATTTTGGCGATGTGTCTTAAGCGAGTATTGCACCAAGTTATTTCATACGAAACTAACGTCTTTGTGGAGGTCTAGGGGGGGGGGGGGGGGGGGACAGAAATATCCAGACAGCCCTTAGCGACTATCGAGATGTGGTCTGCCGTTGCGTTGGTTTGAAGATTGCACGGCGCCCTGGACTCTGTTGACTTTTATCGTGCATTTGATAAAGTGAGCCATTCTTTCTTGACTGCCATGATGGATCGGATGGCCTTCCAAGCTGTCTTTACCTGCTTGATCGTGCACATTCTCCATGGTGCCTCGTGGACGGCGATGATTAATGGTAGGATACACCCCAATATTACGTTCGGTCAGACAGGGCTGTCCTCTCTCTGTGACCCTCAACATAAAAGCGACAGAATCGCCTCTATAAGGGCTGAAACATCTTTTGGGGATCATGTTGAGAGGACACACATTCCAATGCCGCGTTTATGTGGATAATGTAGCCTTTTTCACCCGTTCTGAGGAGGAGATCTGGATTGCACTAGTATGGGTTGAGCGATATGGGAATGCTGCAGACAGCAACATGAACATGGCCAAGATGTAAAGTGGACATGTCATTTTGTTTTTTGTACCCTTACCGATGCGCATTCAGAGAGAGAGAGCTAACTATTATACTGTTAAACAATCTTTGGTCTTGTTGTGGCACAGTCTTTGCCTCTGCGCAATCTGCTACAATCTTAGGTGAAGTGTGGTAGGTGGTGGACATATTCGGTAGCGGTATGTTGACTTGTATGTAAATGAAGAAAGATTATTGTAAAGGATAGCAAGGATGAAGATGATGTACATATCAAAAGTCGAAAGGAATATAAATTTTGAAAAACATTATTTTTTGGAAGTTAAGAAGTTTGAGGTAAGACTGCAGCTATGCGCACCTAATTTGTAGAAATGATTATTGGCAGCTAGTTAACTTTGTTCAGTTGCTCAAAGCTGAGAGAAGCATCACCCCAGTTCAATGGATCTAGCATTAACTTATTAACTGATTAAGCAGTTTGTTTTTTCTATAAATTCTCTGTTGACATTGCACCTTTTTTAAATCATTGTTTACTTTGTTAAGCATAGTATTTTTCAGACCAATGTTATGTGTGAATATCATTCAAAGTTTTACCCTGTATTTTTGAACACATACTTCATTCTAAAATTGATGTCTTGGAATATCATATTATAGGAATAATCACTCTCCCCACCCCACTGTTTATCATTACGCATTACCACATTGCACCATGTGGTACACAACAATTTGAATGTTTATTTAGAAATAGAAATATAGCTTAGCAGCTGTCTTCTTGTTGTTTGCTGTTACGCTTTCGAGAAATCTGCAACAATATTGTCAGGACACAAGGTGAGTGAAAATTTGGGTTAGGACGAGCTAATTGTTTTACTTCAGTTGAATATGTAGTACAACATTTAGTACTGAGACCAGTTACTGTTCAATTCAAATTCTGTTTAGTCAAAGGTTAGCATACGAATTTAACTTGAAAGCCCCTAACAGGTGACTGCTGCTGTTTTCTCGCAAAAAAGCCCACTGCAAGTTACTGGAGTCAGGTCTGCAGTCTTACGGGCAAGGACTAGAAAGGAGTCCGTACCACGAAAATTTGAAATCTACATCTGCATATACATAACTAATCTGCGATTCGCACTTAAGTACCTTGCACAGGGCTCATCGAACCACCTTCAGACTATACGAAATGTATTCGCAGTTGCGAATATGGACAACCATCAGCTGTGTAATGGAATGACGAAAATGAAAATCTGTGCCGGATCGGGTCTCAGGTTCGGATTTCCTACGTATCGCTTGCGGTCGGTTTTTTTTTTTTTCCTTTTCGTATCCTTAACCTACCTCAGTTATCCAGTTGGGGAAAGGGGACCTATATTTCTTATTCAATATTTGTTTATAATAATTTCCACTTGCCAAAAATATACGATGTAAATGAAAATAAAAATAAAACGAAAGAAAAACTTACTGTTAAGAAGATTCTAACCAGAGATTCTCCAATTACCAAACTACGGCGTTTTGCTGTACTGCTCTGTATACAATTTGTATATGGATAATAGCTTTTAAAGTCCTGTGTCATATATTTATGTTCGCAGCCCGTGGTCGTGCGGTAGCGTCCTCGCTTCCCATGCCCGGGTTCCCGGGTTCGATTCCCGGCGGGGTCAGGGATTTTTTTCTGCCTCGTGATGACTGGGTGTTGTGTGATGTCCTTAGGTTAGTTAGGTTTAAATAGTTCTAAGTTCTAGGGGACTGATGGCCAGAGATGTTAAGTCCCATAGTGCTCAAAGCCATTTGAACCATACATTTATATTTATGAAACACACTACACATTTGTAGTAATGAGTAATGCAGTGTTGCAGCTTAAACCATTTTAACCCTTCATCCGTGAAGATGGTCCAAGACCGATACCGGTAGAATTTGGATTTAAAATAAAACGGTTCAAATATGCATATATTTTATTATCAAGCAATATAGAATATAATACAATCAAACTGTGGCTAACCTTACGGTATTACAATCTAAGGACAACAACCACTCGAAAACATCAGAAAATAAATGCTACATATTTTTGGTAATACATCGACATTTTCATAGAGTGTAAGGTGGTGTGGTCTCCTGACCTTCATTTCTTACATATTCCGTTCTCACAATCGCATTCTGCACATCAAGACGCTTCATTCGAACCCAAACTCGATAAGGTAGAGTCAATTTTGTATGAATTCATGTAAGCGATATATAAATCTGATAAGTAAATCGCAAGTGCGCACCGAGGTTGAAAAAGTCGAGGCTGGCGTACACAACATGACGACCACAGGAATTTTCGTTCTAGGGAGGCGGCCAGCTTGCTGGGAGGCATGTCCCTTCAGAGGGGTGGGTCAGTGCACACCCACTTCGGCCGGAATGACCGCCCAGAGAGAGGACAGATTTTGCTGGAGCAAAGGGATAGCGACCCCCGTGTTCGACTTAAAAGCAAATTCCACTACATTGGGCGGGAGCGTCCAGAAGACGCATTGTTTGATGGACTGACTGCGCAGTTACGGAGTTCTCACAGGAGGACAGTATAAGCCTAACGGAGATGCTACATATTTCCGCATTGGTCGACTAAAACGAAACGTCATTCTCCCGTTTAAAAGAGCAATGCTGATTGGCAGAATATTCCTGACGCAAAGAGCCAGAGGAGTGAGGGAAGACAGCGAATGATATACCCTTGCAAGTTTTCCATGAAAAGGAGCTGCTTCGTTGTCGCTCTTGGAGCGGGAACACATAACGAGAGCGAGTGTGCTCGTACATGTACACAAAGAGCAAGGAACAAAATCTCTGCTCAGTACTTCACTGGGACAGCACCTCTGTCGTTTGCGGATCGGAGTGATACTCTTTATTGAGTCGCTCGCGATTAAGCGTTGTTCACTGTGTTGGCCACCACACTTATTGATCAGTGTGAACACAGACAGAGTTCTAGTTAAACGCCTGCGAGCGAATATTGAGTGGCATCGTGGTGGACTGATTATCTGACCAGTGTACCACGCCAGTAGTTAGACTAGGGGCAGATAGGAGTCCTTGACTTCATCAAGGCGTAGGGAGAGTTTGATTGGCGAAGGTCAATCCAGATAGAAAGAGACAGTTGTGTTATTTATCAGCAGGCAGCAGTCGTCGCAGCTCACGGTATTGTGTGCTACAGTGTAAGCGAGCCCCATCTGTCTTCCATAACAGTACACTCCATTAAATTTATCACGCGACAGCCTTGACCGTACCTAGAAAAGTTATTCAAGTTGTGTAGGAATGGCTCTCAGCCATTCTGCCGAGTAAATAACATTCTTAAAGAAAAGGGAGAAAAGAATGTTTCCATACTTTGTAAAATAATAGCATTCCTATCCATAAGAGGCACTCTACTGTTCCGATAAGAACCAAGATATTTATTATTTATAAGAGAAAGTATCAATCAGTTGATTTCTCAGAATTTTTTTTTGCAATAAATAATATTTTTCGTTCGCTTAATGTTTTTCTTACACTAACTAGCAATACTCCAGTACCCAAGTATTCCACTAGATACGTAAGAATAGAGAATATTTTTTGTGTCTTTTCCTTACAGCGGACGACTCCAGAAGATATTTGTTGCTGAATGTTTTTCAAGCAGTTCTTGTTGGTACATTAGGAGCGTTTGTCTGACTCCTGTAGTTGTGTGAGGTGGAAATTGTTTCTTGCAGGAGCCAAAGGGTACTTGTTGGATCAATCCATTGTGCAACTTGACAAAATAAAACCCACACACTGCCAAGAGTGTGAGATAAAGTTGGGCTACATTGCAAACAGAAGCAAATATAGTGGGGAGATTATAAAGTCTTGTGCCACTGCTTCGAGATGGGAGTGAGGTACCACTGCCAACGATGGACACCCATCGGTGTTTGGTCATCGAATTGACGAAATATGTCCGCCGTTGGATGGCACTGAATTATAAACACCTTTTACAAGCTCTCTGAGGGCGTCCAAGGCCACCTCCTCTGAGCTTTACATATGGTTCAACGAGCCGCCTTCATTAACACCCACATGGCGTCCCAGTTACCTCTTCTGATGCATATCGTACCGTTAACTCCAGTGAGGGCACAGCAGATCCAGGGGCAGTCGTTGGCTACTTCGTTAGTCGTGGAGTTCTCTACCCCCCCCCCCCAACCCCCTTTCCCTAACATCATGATCGAATGATCAAGATGTTGACCCATCGTTGACGTAGTTTCACCTGTCTTCTCATTGAAGAACTGAAGTTTCCATCCTGCCTGCCCCGTATCTCACTCGCTCAAATCGCGTCTGCGCTCTTCCTCGATTATAGCTATGTGCATGTGAACCTCCTCTGTACCAGGAGTCCTATGGCAAGTGATGTGTACGGCCGGATGACGACGAATCATCTTCGGAGTGTGATTGAAAGACGCCACCCAGGAGTGGAGTGGCCAGCAGTGTGGTGAGCGATCCACCAGCGGTGTTTCACGACTGATATCCGCGCCACGCTCGCCGTCAATGAAAAGTTTCCGGCAAGACAAAAGCTTCACAATGTTGACGCTACGGTCGCAGGTTCGAATCCTGCCTCGGGCATGGATGTGTGTGATGTCCTTAGGTTAGTTAGGTTTAATTAGTTCTAAGTTCTAGGCGACTGATGACCTCAGAAGTTAAGTCGCATAGTGCTCAGAACCATTTGAAGCCATTTCACAATGTTGATCTAGCTGACTCCTCAATGTGCACGCAGAGTCATGTGACAGACACGGATGAACATCACCTGGAATGGACCTTCTGCTTCTAACTCAGAACATGCTTGCCTTCTGTCTCCTAGTGCCGCCCGCATGATCGCAATGCCCCTTCACCCGGTTAAGGCCTCCTTTCCTCAGTGAAACACATATGCGATTAACTGAATCAAAGGACTTTCTGTGCACTACATTTTTCGGGCCGGTCTCAAAGAGGTGCTTGACTTTTGGACATTCGTACGGGAACGGGTCGATCAATTGCAATAGATTTCCTGGTATCGTCAGACCTTTGCTAATTTTTTTGTACTCAAGGATTCCCCCTGCCCTCTCACCCCCCCCCACCCCCCCCCCCCCCCACCCCCGCTCTCCGCAGCTGGGTAGTATCGAGTAAGACAAGTTGATTCTGGTGGACATTGACTTGAATCTCGAGACGGACAACTGAAAAAGACTGTACTCGTATTCCGAGAAGACATATCCGAATCCCCACTGAGGAGAGTTGGGACGCTATAGCATTTATTTTCTGATGTTTTCGAGTGGTCGTTGTCCTTTGATTGTAATACCGTAAGGTTAGCCACAGTTTGATTGTATTATATTCTATATTGTTTGATAATAATATATATGCATATTTGAACCTTTTTATTTTAAATCCAAATTCTACCGGTATCGGTCTTGGACCATCTTCACGGTTGAAGGGTTAAAATGGTTTAAGCTGCAACATTGCATTAATCATTACTTCAAATGTGTAGTGTGTTTCATAAATATAAATGTATGGTTCAAATGGCTCTGAGCACTATGGGACTTAACATCTATGGCCATCAGTCCCCTAGAACTTAGAACTACTTAAACCTAACTAACCTAAGGACATCACACAACACCCATCCCCGCCGGGAATCGAACCCGGGCAGGGGAAGCGAGAACGCTACCGCACGACCACGAGCTGCGGACATAAATGTATGACACAGGACTTTAAAAGCTATTATCCATATACAAACTGTATGCAGAGCAGTACAGCAAAACGCCGTAGTTTGGTAATTGGAGAATCTCTGGTTAGAATCTTCTTAACAGCAAGTTTTTCTTTCGTTTTCTTTTTATTTTCATTTACGTTGTATAGTTTTGGCAAGTGGAAATTATAATAAACAAATATTGAATAAGAAATGTAGGTCCCCTTTCCCCAACTGGATAACTGAGGTAGGTTAAGGATACGAAAAGGAAAAAAAAAAACCGACCGCAAGCGATAAGTAGGAAATCCGAACCTGAGACCCGATCCGGCACAGATTTTCATTTTCGTCATTCCATTACACAGCTGATGGTTGTCCATATTCGCAACTGCGAATACATTTCATATAGTCTGAAGGTGGTTCGATGAACCCTGTGCAAGGTAGTTAAGTGCGAATCGCAGATTAGTTATGTATATGCAGATGTAGATTTCAAATTTTCGTGGTACGGACTCCTTTCTGGTCCGTGCCCGTAAGGCTGCAGACCTGACTCCAGTAACTTGCAGTAGGCTTTTTTGCGAGAAAACAGCAGCAGTCACCTGTTAGGAGCTTTGATTGAAGCAGCGAAAGCTACCCGCATAGTGATGGCTGCTGCTGAGGCAGCCGACAGCTTTACGACCGGTCGTTGTGCTGCCACTTCGCGCCGCTCGCCGCTTTGTTCCGATAGAGTGCCGGCGCGGCTTTGCGCTCGTTACACGCCTGCGGGGGACGCCCGCTGACTTTACTGCGCCCTGTTTACGCGCTGGTACTTCCCGCCGTAAAGTAGCGTGGTCGCGTGAGGCATCGGGTCGCATTAACTTCAAAGCAAGCACTAACGAACTGTGCCGTGATTGTGACCTCGCGCTTCCTTCCCACCTCACCATTAAGCTTTACGAAAGTACTTGGGCCGTGTGAAAGTTCTTTCATTGCTGAAATATTCGTTTATTCCATTAACTAGTTTTCGAACTTTTTCAGGTCCTTCTTGAGCTGGGCCACATGGAAGTTACATGTTGATTTCCATAGTGTGGTTCTGGGTACGTGTCCTGCGACAATAAGGCAGAGGAAAAGACGTTAATGTATCGCCATGAGTATTGCTTACATCGCGAGTTGAACTGTGTTAGTTGTTGCGACAGAATGGGCAGCGCTTTGTACTTGGTATCCACCTGGCATGGTGATTGCCGATTGGCCACATATAATTAAGTTTTCACTTTTTCTAGTCGTCAGTCCTGTGACTGGATCGATGCCCCCTGCCACTAATTCCGCTCCAGTGGCAGCATCTTCATCTCAGAGCAGAACCTACATACTGCGTCTTGAAACATTTGTTGGACCCATTGCGATCACCTCCTACCCCTACAGCTTTTACGCTCGGCAGCTCACTCTAGTACCATGAAAGGTATTTGGAAAAAAAAATGAAAATTTGTGGTAAGGACTATGGGACCAAACTGCTGAGGTCATCGGTCCCTAGACTTACGCACTACGTAATCTAATTTAAACTAATATTTTCGCTAAGGACAACACACACAACCATCCCTGAGGGAGCAGCGCGAATCGTGACAAGACGCCCCAGACCGCACGGCTACCCCGCACGACATGAAAGTTATTCCCTGATGTCTTACTATAACACGTCTCATCATCCTGTCCTGTCTTCTTGTCCGCTTTTTCCACTTACTCCTCTCCTCGTCGTTCTACGTAGAATGACCCCATTCTTTTCTTAACAGTCCATCTAATTTTCTACGTCCTTCTATAGCATTCCGTCTCACACTCTCCGCAACTTCTCTTTTCCGAATTTTCCACAGTCCATGGCTCACTTCCTTGCAGTCCTGTGCCCCAGACATGTCTTCCTTAGAATGAAGATGAGATTTGATACCATTAGAAATCGCTCTAAGCACTATGGGACTTAAAATGTGAGGTCATCAGTCCCCTAGACTTAGAACTACTTAAACCTAACTACCCTAAGACATGACACACATCCATGCCCGAGGCAGGATTCGAACCTGAAACCGTAGCTGCAGCGCGGCTCCGGACTGAAGCGCCTAGAACCGCTCGGCCACAGCGACCGGCTGATCCATTAGACTTCATTTGGCTAGGAGTACACTCTTCATATCCTCCTTGTTTTGTTCGTTATGTGTTACTTTGCATTTCTTCTCTCTTCTATTTTCTGGTCCTCAATTTTGTTGTTAAGATTATCGTTGATCTCAGTTCTGCTACTCTTCATGTAATATACACTCCTGGAAATTGAAATAAGAACACCGTGAATTCATTGTCCCAGGAAGGGGAAACTTTATTGACACATTCCTGGGGTCAGATACATCACATGATCACACTGACAGAACCACAGGCACATAGACACAGGCAACAGAGCATGCACAATGTCGGCACTAGTACAGTGTATATCCACCTTTCGCAGCAATGCAGGCTGCTATTCTCCCATGGAGACGATCGTAGAGATGCTGGATGTAGTCCTGTGGAACGGCTTGCCATGCCATTTCCACCTGGCGCCTCAGTTGGACCAGCGTTCGTGCTGGACGTGCAGACCGCGTGAGACGACGCTTCATCCAGTCCCAAACATGCTCAATGGGGGACAGATCCGGAGATCTTGCTGGCCAGGGTAGTTGACTTACACCTTCTAGAGCACGTTGGGTGGCACGGGATACATGCGGACGTGCATTGTCCTGTTGGAACAGCAAGTTCCCTTGCCGGTCTAGGAATGGTAGAACGATGGGTTCGATGACGGTTTGGATGTACCGTGCACTATTCAGTGTCCCCTCGACGATCACCAGTGGTGTACGGCCAGTGTAGGAGATCGCTCCCCACACCATGATGCCGGGTGTTGGCCCTGTGTGCCTCGGTCGTATGCAGTCCTGATTGTGGCGCTCACCTGCACGGCGCCAAACACGCATACGACCATCATTGGCACCAAGGCAGAAGCGACTCTCATCGCTGAAGACGACACGTCTCCATTCGTCCCTCCATTCACGCCTGTCGCGACACCACTGGAGGCGGGCTGCACAATGTTGGGCCGTGAGCGGAAGACGGCCTAACGGTGTGCGGGACCGTAGCCCAGCTTCATGGAGACGGTTGCGAATGGTCCTCGCCGATACCCCAGGAGCAACAGTGTCCCTAATTTGCTGGGAAGTGGCGGTGCGGTCCCCTACGGCACTGCGTAGGATCCTACGGTCTTGGCGTGCATCCGTGCGTCGCTGCGGTCCGGTCCCAGGTCGACGGGCACGTGCACCTTCCGCCGACCACTGGCGACAACATGGATGTACTGTGAAGACCTCACGCCCCACGTGTTGAGCAATTCGGCGCTACGTCCACCCGGCCTCCCGCATGCCCACTATACGCCCTCGCTCAAAGTCCGTCAACTGCACATACGGTTCACGTCCACGCTGTCGCGGCATGCTATCAGTGTTAAAGACTGCGATGGAGCTCCGTATGCCACGGCAAACTGGCTGACACTGACGGCGGCGGTGCACAAATGCTGCGCAGCTAGCGCCATTCGACGGCCAACACCGCGGTTCCTGGTGTGTCCGCTGTGCCGTGCGTGTGATCATTGCTTGTACAGCCCTCTCGCAGTGTCCGGAGCAAGTATGGTGGGTCTGACACACCGGTGTCAATGTGTTCTTTTTTCCATTTCCAGGAGTGTATAATTTCAGCCCGTGCTCGTCGGCTACTGCTGGTCGCCATTGTTTACCAGTTTCCGCAGATTGGAAACATTTCTCCAGTCAGGAGATAAAGGTCCATTCTTCCATTGGTCTATCAATAAGGTTGTGTCTGGCCCGATTCGGCTGTTTTCAAAAGCGAGCGATTTCCGCAGAATGGCTAGTGTAGCCTACACACTTTGTGGAACAATCGCCTCAGAGTGTCTACAGGAAATAGCACTTTGCACTGTGAGCACTGAAGCGGCTGGTTGGCCTAATCGTCTGCGTGTGAAATTAATATGCTGCAGCGGTTTTGAGCCGGGGAAATCAAGGAGACGGTCGGCAGACCACTTGGAATGCCCGGGGGTCGAGGTGAAGGTGGTATGGTGCCATGTATTTCGGCTGTCGATACTCACTGAGCAATATAGTGGTTCTCTCTGTGCAGAAGCTTTGGAAGTGTTCGACAGTACGTTTTGATGCGCCGATGAAGGCGTGGCAACCGGCGCATTCAGTTGCTCAATTTCAAGGCTCTGTAGCAAAAGGCTGCCGAGCAAAACGTGAAGCAATTGACTGGCTGCAGGATTTGCTTGATAACAACGAGGCGGACTTGGCGAGGATTGTTAAACGATAATAAATTCCCTTTGTCTCCAGTGGAAATTTGAAGTGTGGGCAGCCTGTGTGTGTGTCCTTAGCCTTTTTAACTTCAGATTGTTATCCTGCATTGTTAACACAGGAGAGGCAAGAAAGTTGCTGGGGACACTGTAGGGACTATTTACAGTGCTGGTTTTCCAATTCTGTGGTCGGATCTGCGAGTTTTCCGAAAGCAATCGGATTGTTACGGGGCACTGATCAGTGGTATAGAAGAAGTGACTGCAATTACACTCTCTCGCGGTCAAAGCCAGGACGCTGACCCTTATTTAACGTGATACTATCTGCGCACCAGTGCATAGAAGTAATACGGATCCGCCAACAAAGGTTTCGAAGAAAACCAGCGGAGCAGTATGTCACGCGGTTTCACTCGCGCGAGGACGCTACAAGCTCTAGCCGCGGCAGACGCTACGGAAGGTGCTTGGACACGAAGGAAAGGAACGTTTCACTCATTACTTTCGTTTTTCTTCGGTCTAGCTTCAGGCCATAGTGTCATCAGACATTTAATTCTATTCATCGAGTCCCGCGCCGCGAGGGGTAGCCGAGCAGTCTGAGGCGCCTTTTCACGGTCCGTGCGACTCCCCCCGTCGGAGGTTCGAGTCCTCCCTCGGGCATGGGTGTGTGTGTTGTCCTTAGCGTAAGTTGGTTTAAGTTATATTAAGTAGTGTGTAGACTTAGTGACCGGTGACCTGTGCAGTTTGGTGCCATAAGACCTTACCACAAATTTCCAAAATTCGGGTCCCGCAATTCTTTCTCACTTTCACTGAGGGTACCAAAGACATCAGCAAAACTCATTTATATCATTTCACCATGTATTTTAATCAGAATCTTGAGTCTTTCTTTTATTTACATCATTCATTCTTCCATGTATACATTTAATAGCAGGAGTTAAAGATTTCATCCCTGCCTTATGCCCTTTCTAAAGCGAGCACGGCGTTCTTCGTCTTCCATTCTTGGTTTTCTCTTTTGGTTCTATTACATATTATTATTATCCGTCTATCCCTACAGCTTACACCTCGTTTCCTCAGAATTTTGAACATCTTGCACCATTGTATACTGTCGAACACTTTTTAGGTCGACGTATCTAATAAACAAGTCTTAATTTTTTTATGGTCTTAGTTCCATTATCCAAGTCGCAAGCCCCTGTTTTTGTGCTGTTATCTTTCCTAAAGCAAAACTGATAGCCGTCTAACATACAGTCACATTTCTTTTCCATTCTTCTATACAATATTCGTATGAACAACTTCGACGCGTGGTCTGTTACGAAGACTGCTCAGTATTTCTCGCAATTATCTCCCTTTGCCACCTTATAGATTATGTGAGAGATAGACCTGTCGTTTATGTGCAAGCATATGAGTACCTTCCTACCATGTGCGTATTCGGCTATTAGCATTATACAGTATAATATGCATAGGGCGCTACGGAATGACTGTATTGGGCATACAATGAAACAATTATCCATATATCTCCTTAAAATGAAAGTTCAGTTGTTACCAAGTGTCCATTACATAATTCAGTTATTTTGACAATATTTGTATTTTTATTTAGTTTGGAAATTGCTGACTTGCTGTCATGCCTACCGGTTATGGTATGGTGTGGTATGGTATGGTATGGTATGGTATGGTATGGTATGGTATGGTTGTCGGAAAGTATGTCAGTTTGCCTTGGTTGGTGTATGGATCTTGTAGACACAATATGTCTATGTTTAGGTCTTTAACTATTTTGGGGAGTTCAGCACTAACTTGCTTGCTCCTCACTGCATTCAGGTGAAGATTGTTCATTAGTGATGCCATGGGTGTTTAACCAGTGCGTAGCTTTCACTGCCAGTTTGAGCATAGCCGAAAGACGTCTGTCCATGTTCCCTGACATGGTCGGCATAAATCTTATCCATTTCAAATGATTCTTCTCTTCGTATACATAACTGCATCATTAAGTCTCATGGTTGGTTCGTATGCAAGACAGTGCCGTGAACCTCCGTCCGCTCCTGCCCCCTCTCTGGCAGGGGCTTGGCAGAACGAGAGTGACTTCTTGCACCGGAAGTCATCGACCGTCATTGCTAAAGATTTTTATTCAGAATGAGCAGTGTCTGGGATGAGCCCCAGAAACCTGGGAGTTTTGCTTAGTAGTCAACGACACTAACGCTAGATTACAGCGTAAGCCTACACTAACGAAATACTAAGGCAATATTTTTCCCATAGTCCCATAAGTGATTGGGACTGGACGGAAATCCGACAATATAGCTGTCAAGCAGTTGCACCAAGGGAGGTAGCGTCTTGGTAACATAATGGACTCGTATTCCGGTGTACGGCTATAAAATTTCTGTCCCGCCATCAAGGTTTAGGTTTTCCGTGATTTCTAAGTTAAATGTTTCTTCGAAAGGAGACGGCTGATTTCCATACCCTCCCTTCCCCAGCCCGATGTGCTCCGCAGCTAATCACCTCTTCGCCGACGGGAGGTTAAATGGTAATCTTCGTCGCTTTTGCTTTACGAAGTACTCACCGCCATGCACTATATAGTGATTTGCAAAAATATATAAGTGTAGATATAAATATCTGTACTACTTTTCATAACCCACTGAAACAACGTCGAAAAAGAAATCACATTACCTGGAAGAAGCCACTGTTACTACATCTCGGCAGATAAAATTTTTGCGAGAGCCGGCCGAAGTGCCCGAGCGGTTCTAGGCGTTACAGTCTGGAACAGCGCGACCGCTACGGTCGCAGGTTCGAATCCTGCCTCGGGCATGGGTGTGTATGATGTCCTTAGGTTAGTTAGGTTTAAGTAGTTCTAAGTTCTAGGGGACTGATGACCTCAGAAGTTAAGTCCCATAGTGCTCACAAGGGAACCTCCCCATCGCACCCCCCTCAGATTTAGTTATAAGTTGGCACAGTGGATAGGCCTTGAAAAACTGAACACAGATCAATCGGGAAAACAGGAAGTAGTTGTGTGGAACTATGAAAAAAATAAGCAAAATATACAAACTGAGTAGTCCATGCGGAAGATAGGCAACATTAACGATAATGTAGGCTCAGTAGCGCCGTGGTCCCGTGGTTAACGTGAGCAGCTGCGGAACGAAAGGTCGTTGGTTCAAGTCTTCCATCGAGGGAAAAGTTTGATTTTTTATTTTCAGACAATTATCAAAGTTCAGGTACTCACACATTAACAGCTTCGCTCTCCAAAATTCCAGGACATGTTCAGATTTGCTTGGACATATGCAGGATTTGACAGTCTACACACGGAAAAATTTGAAAACGTTAAAAACATATGTTTTGACAGAGCACAGGGAAAAGTGTACGACTGTGAAACTGTTGCATTCACTTGTTGCAGTTTATGTGACAAACTCTTATGTTTTCATCACTTTTTTGGGAGTGATTATGACATCCACAAGAAAACCTAAATCGGGCAAGGTAGAAGAATCTTTTCACCCTTTCGCCAAGTGTACATGTTAGGTGGGTCGACAACATATTCCTGTTATGTGACGCACATGCCGTCACCAGTGTCGTGTAGAATATACCAGACGTGTTTTCCTATGGAGGAATCGGTTGACCTATGACCTTGCGATCAAATGTTTTCGGTTCCCATTGGAGAGGCACGTCCTTTCGTCTACTAATCGCACGGTTTTGCGGTCGCAAAACACGGACACTAAACTTATTACAGTGAACAGAGACGTCAATGAACGAACGGACAGATCATAACTTTGCGAAAATAAAGAAAGTAAAAATTTTCACTTGAGGGAAGACTGGAACCGAGGACCTTTCGTTCCGCAGCTGCTCACGCTACCATGGGATCACGGCGTTACTGAGCCCGCAGTATCCTTGATGTTGCTTATCTTCCGCATGGACTACTCAGTTTGTATATTTTGCTTTTTTTTTTCATAGTTCCATACAACTTCTTCCTGTTTTCTCGATTGATCTGTGTTCAGTTTCTCAAGGCCTATCCACTGTGCCAACTTATAACTAAATCTGAGGGGGGTGCGATGGGGTTCCCTTGTCAGAGCCATTTGAACCATTTGATTTTTTTGCGAGAAAAATATATACCTCGTGCGTGTGAACGTGTCTGAATGTGTGGCAGGGGCTATTGTTGCTGTCTCTTTTATTCCAAATAATGTTAAACTTTGTGAACAGAGATTACGTACTGGGATACTATGATTACGCGGCACTCCAAGCGTTTTTGTCTTTCGAATTTAGACTTTCGTTTTCCGTCCGGCAGCAAATAACTGAAATTTTCAGCAGACGGGGGTCCCCTCTAACTGCAACAGCTGTGGCTCCTCTCTCCGCAAACAACAGGTACACTTGCCAGCCCATTACGCAGATGTAGCCGGAACAGTTGTATTTTGTAAACACGGCGCCCGCTGCGTCACTGCTGCGCACGTCCGCTGTCAACAACAACGTCAGCTGCGCCCTGCTGCTCAGGTCTGCTGCGGCCGCTGCTTCTCTGCAACTGTGTCCCTCTGTTGGTAACAAATGGTTCAAATGGCTCTGAGCACACTATGGGACTTAACATCTGAGGTCATCAGTCCCCTAGAACTTAGAACTAGTTAAAACTAACTAACCTAAGGATATCACGCACATCCATGCCCGAGGCAGGATTCGGACCTGCGACCGCAGCAGGCGCGCGGTTCCGGACTGAAGCGCCCAGAACCACTCGGTCATAGCGGCCGGCTGCTGGTAACGTGACAGGGCGTAAGGCACTAGACAGTAAGATTCCCTGCCACCTGACGACCTTTACTAAGCGTCTTGAGGCTTGTCGTAAATTGACAGTTCCACACGTATTTTTATCTAAACTAGGCCACACGTATTCGGGTTGGGTTGCAGGACACTGTTCACCCGCAGCGAGGTTGAGCTCGTAATTCTGGTTCGTCGCAGACGTTTTACTCGTCAGGAAAGTTCACTACAACGTACACGACACTAAAGAGCGGATGTTTCATTCTGGACACAAACTGCAGTTCAGCGATCCGAAGTAATTCCGATCACGCCGACATATTCTCTCGTGGCGTTTCCTTTGCCTGGTGGTCAGTGATACAGATTTTAAAGGTCACACTTGTCATAGTCGTAGGTATCTCATTTCATCGTATGAAAAGTCTGTTCGTCACAGACGTAGCTGAGAGGTGGCGGGAAAGTCTATAATCAATTATAATACTTATACGTACCTGTTTTTTTGTGGATCACAAGTCTTTGGACTGTGTTGATCCCGGAGTCCTTTCTTGCCACAAAACGCCGATATATTCACTTGAGTCTGTGGGTCTGTATCTACGTGTACATCGGCGCCAAATAGACAGCTTACCAGAGCACTCTGCTGACACCAACTGAGACCGATGTAGGTGAAAGGCACAAAACTCTAAACACATTAAGTACATGCCCAATTTTATTTTTTATTTTTCGAGACCAGGACATAAAATAATTAAAAAAACTAATAAGTATTGATTCACATAACAAATTTGCAAAATCAAATACGTACAGTAGTTCAAAAATGGTTCAAATGGCTCTGAGCACTATGGGACTTAACTTCCGAGGTCATCAGTCCCCTAGAACTTAGAACTACTTAAACCTAACTAACCTAAGGACATCACACACATCCACGCCTGAGGCAGGATTCGAACCTGCGACCGTAGTGGTCGCGCGGTTCCAGACTGTAGCGCCTAGAACCGCTCGGCCACCCCGGCCGACCGTACAGTAGTATTTATGACACCGATTCAATAATATATACAAACAAGCAGCAGATAAACGAGCAGCAAGATGATTATATTTCTTGACGGGCCCAGTATTCGGCGGTTATCACAGCAGTTTCGCTGGCTGCAGCAAGATCACAGATAGTACATGCAACCGGTAGGTTCGTGCAGACTAGCAGATGTTGTTCGTCCTATACGTCACCACACTAACAAGTTTTCTCCTCATTACTGAAGCCCCACTTCCTGAGGTTGGCTTTGCACCTTGACACCCAAACTCGCAGTCTCTTCAAAGTTTTCCAGGTCACGTATGACAGGAGTGAACACTCGGCTATTTCCTCCTTGACCGTTATGTGATTGTCTTTAGCCAGGGAGTCTCGACAAAGCTCCTCTCTGCGAGTTCTGAGAGATGAGCGAATTGCCATAGTTTTCTGTAGGAAGCTTTCTTTCGGCCTCAGTCTTGGCTATTGAGGGTCATGTCCGAACAAAGGATGTCGAGGGTCGATTTCTTGTTTTTTCTTCTCCACTTCTGTTGCAGCTTGCCTTCGAATGCGTGGCGGTGCTGTAACCATAATTTGGTATAGCTTATTGACAGGAGTAGATCTTAAGCAGCCTGTAACAATGCGTCCTGTCTCGTTCAGGGCTGTATCTAGGTTTAGCATGTGCAGAGTTTTGCCAGACTGGTGCTGCGTAATCTGTGGCGGAGAAACATAGTGCCAAAGCAGATGTTCTAAGCACTTTTGGCTGGGCACCCCAGGTGGTTCCTGCAAGTCTCCGGGTGGTGTTGTTCCGCGCTTTTACTTTGAGGCTCGTTTCTTCACAGCGGTATTTAAATGTGAGGGAACAGTCCATCTTCACCCCAAGGTATTTAGGAGTTTCGCAGTGGAGTAGTTGTTCTCCTCTCCAAGTAATGTTCAGTTTCCTTTTGGCTTCCCTATTTCTAAGATGGAATGCACAGACTTGGGGCTTTCCAGGGTTCCGTTTCAGTTGGTTTTCATCGTAATACTTGGCCAAATTTTCAAGAGCTGTTGTCAGTTTCACCTCTACTTCCTCAAAGGTCTCACCCTGGGCAGTGAGTGCTGTATCATCAGCGTATATGCATGCTTTAGTTGAAGCGTTAATTGGCTGGTCATTTGTGTAGATATTATATAACAGCGGAGACAGCACACTTCCCTGGGGGAGACCATTTTTCTGCATTCTCCATCGACTCTTCTTGTCTTGGAAAGACAAGGAAGAAGCCTCCACGAGGATCGATCAATCCTCAAAGAGAGGATTCATTATAGCACGATCGGGCGTACCCTGGGCGTTAGGAAGAATCCTAGCGGCCAGTCCTTCCACCACCAGGACCAAAAATATGCCCAATTAAATACCATTCACTCTCTCCTGCTTCCACTCCCATTTATCCACCCAACCAAACACTCTCTCGGAACAGTCAGCTGTAAAACCTGTTTGTATTCTATACCCTACTTAAATAATGTGTTAAAAGAGGCTCTGCCTGATTACTTACAAAAAATATGGAATGGCCAGCCAACCTTACAAAGCATTAACGTCTTCTCTCTAATTTACATCTCAGTCGTGTATATTTTTCTCCCAAACCAGGAGGCAGATCAACTGCTCAAGTAGCCCTTTGGATGCGAAAGTCTAGAGCAATATCTAGACCACCGTAGCCGTAAGCCTCTGGCTCCGTATGCTGGACGGTCTTCTTGCCGCAACAGGAAGACCTGTGTCGACGGAGAATGCACCACAGATAAGATAACGAGTACTTCATCCAAACTGAAGGAAGCAGGTGGCAGTCAATTAGTGGCCTTTACTAGTAGCGCCTCATTGTCCAACACTTACAGACACACCTCTTCCCAGCGACGAAGTACACTGTACGTCAGCCCGCATCTCGTGGTCGTACGGTAGCGTTCTCGCTTCCCACGCCCGGGTTCCCGGGTTCGATTCCCAGCGGGGTCAGGGATTTTCTCTGCCTCGTGATGGCTGGGTGTTGTGTGCTGTCCTTAGGTTAGTTAGGTTTAAGTAGTTCTAAGTTCTAGGGGACTGATGACCGTAGCAGTTAAGTCCCATAGTGCTCAGAGCCATTTTTGAACACTGTACGTCAACATCGAGGTTACTGCGTGTAGGAGGACAACACACTAATCCACAGAGCTTACACGCTTCTTTACCTCTCACAACTGCCAACTCATTCTTCTGCATCCCTCTGTGGCCCAGCACCCATCAACAGAAAACTCCTCACGATCAGTCTTCGCACTCAAAGAAAAGAATTATGAATTTTCTGGAGAATTCTATCATCTGGGTAAATGTGCTTTACAGGCTGAAAAGCATTTATGGAGACCAAGTACACAAACAAATTCAAAGCAAAGACACCTTTCATCTCATGATGAGCTAGAGGAAATAACATAACAAAGAAGAAACCCCCCTGGCTAGACACACCTATCAGCATTCTCCTTTTATATCCATACTTCGCAAACCTCTGCGAAATGTGCGGTAGGGGGTAACTGTGTAGTTAGTGCGCTCATTTAAAATTTTCTACAATACTCCATTTAAAACATATCCGTGGGTGCTGTTCTTCTCGTATTTCAGTAGAGGGGAAAAAATTGTGGAGACGTCTCCAGGTGATGTTCGAGACAACGTCGGCCATCTCCATATGCTGTTCCTCAGTGTTACCAGACGGTATCAACTAAATTCTGCCGATCATGTGATATTTTTAATTCAGTTTTCTGCTACAGGCTTCAGATATGTTGAGTCACTGTTGATAGTTTTATTGTAACTGCCTCCGACTAAGATGCGAGGTACTGTGTTTTAACTGAGGACCGGTAAATACAGTCAGTGGGCTTTATCACAGATTTTGCTTTTTGCAAGAGCACTCGCAAGACCAGACATTTGTACCGGCGTTCACCACCAAGGCCTGAGCTAAATTTCTCATACCTACTCTCATTCCAATTAAGCTGGAAATAAATGTTAATAATTATGAAATCTTCGTTTCCTTGTCCGCTCTTTCCTTCCCCTCCCTCTCCCCCCCTTAACCGCCGCCATTTCGTTGTAAATTAAGCAGAGGTAATAATAAGTATTGGGGGCTATTAACACGGTGTTTCAGTTTTATGCCGCGCGGGGTTAGCCGAGCGGTCTTAGGCGCTCCAGTCATGGACTGTGCAGCTGGTCCCAGCGGAGGTTCGAGTCCTCCCTCAGGCACGGGTGTGTGTGTTTATCCTTAGGATAATTTAGGTTGAGTAGTGTGTAAGCTTAGGGACTGATGACCTTAGCAGTCAAGTTCCATAAGATTTCACACACATTCGAACTTTTTTTTTCAGTTTTTGCGCTGTGTTACCGGTAGTAAGTTGACTAATCCTTGCACACCAGTCCCGAGTACATGTTCTGGTGTGTTAAGGCCTCCTGAACCTCACCATATACTTTCCATGATGTTTCTTATGTGCGTTACGAAAGTATTGGATATCCACCCCACCAGATCGCAAGAAACAACTTCCTTGTGAAAATTCTTGGTGTTGTGAGGGCACATAATAATTGTATATTTGTCGACTGTTTTCACCGTTTGTAGCTGCTAGTAGTTGGCTGCCGTTCGCTGACTTAAATATTCCTAAAATATAGTGCAAAACTTTTTCGAAAAACTCTTTTTCTTTTCAGTTCCAGGGAAGCATTATGTCATAAGAAATGAATAAGGCAATTCGCACGGACTGATGACAGGGTAGACACATTCATTGTTCCAAGATGACCGTTTTCAACAGTCTTATGCTGTCATCATCTGATCTTACGGAACCTGTTATAGAACTGCCATGCTACATTAGATAAAGTCGAGCATAAAAGGCACTCCATGCGCATACGTATGTTCATAAAAACCCAGTTGGTAAAATGCAACCAGATATGTGTGTGTATGGAGCGCTTTTTATGCTTTCACTTCATGTAATGCAACATGGGAATTTTATAACACGTTTCATAAGATCAGATGATGGCAGCATAATACTGTTGAAACAGGTCATCTTGGAACAATAAAAGTATGTGGTGTACTGCGATCATGGCGTACGAAGTGTGTTCTTCATTTCCAACCATGCAGATCGCACAGCCGGTGAACGTTACAGAAATTACGTGATGAAGTACACATTCTGTTATAGTCAATTAATTTCTTCAACGCTGTCATTCCTGGATTAAGATTGCAGGTATCAGTCACACAACCGAAACATTATCCGTCTCACTAACTAAAGATTGGGTCTGACCCATTGCCGTTGCAACAGAAGCAGATACAGTAAAATAATACGAGCTAGGTAATGATTCTCGAAATAATAAATACTAGCAACGAATTAAATATCTCTTGGCTCCAATCTAGTATTTGAATTTTACATTTTAAAAGTATTCTTAAGTATTATCATAGGTTGCCTTCCGCAGGCAAGATTCCGAGTTTGAGTTTTGGTCCGATTCACAGTTCTGCCACAAAGTTTCAAACAGTCCATAAGCCAGTACAAACTGAAAGATTCGTTCCGGATTATCATAGTTATTTAAGAGGCATTTAAAGATTGTAAGTAGGCTCTTTAGATTCTTATATTGGTAACGCCGCCGCCACGTAGCGCTCTGTATGAAAATCACTGGCTGTGCTGTGTGCAGTCTGTGGCTGGTTGGCACTGTTGTAATACTCGCCATTGTAGCGTTGGGCAGTTGGCTGTTAACAGCGCGTAGCGTTGTGCAGTTGGAGCTGAGCCGCCAGCAGTGGTGGATGCGGGGAGAGAGATGGCGGAGTTTTGAAATTTGTAAGACTGGATGTCATGAACTGCTATGTATATTATGACTTTTCAACACTATTAAGGTAAATGCATTGTTTGTTCTCTATCAAAATCTTTCATTTACTAACTATGCCTATCAGTAGTTAGTGCCTTCAGTAGTTTGAATCTTTTATTTAGCTGGCAGTAGTGGCGCTCGCTTTATTGCAGTAGTTCGAGTAACGAAGATTTTTGTGAGGTAAGTGATTTGTGAAAGGTATAGGTTAATGTTAGTCAGGGCCATTCTTTGTAGCGATTACTGAAAGTCAGATTGCGTTGCGCTAAAAGTATTGTGTGTCACTTTAGTGAATGTTTGAGTACGTTCAGTTTTGCTCAGCTGTTTGAAAAGCAAATAATGTAAGAGGTTTATCAGCACAGTAATTCATAAATTTTTCTAAGGGGACATTTCAAGATTAGTTAAGCTCGTTGCAGAACACAGGTGTCATTTTTAACGAGAAAAGGGCGGATAAAACGTGGAGAGGATGAAACACAGGGAGCGGCTGTTTCGTCAGAATTATTCGTTTCCTCGAACTGGAACAGGGAAAATTTACGCTGGGGAAGCAACCTGGGAGCTTTCTCAACGGAAGGTGACGCGTGACGTTCAGCAGTTTTAGGACCATTGTGCTGGCTGGTGACCTGCTTATTTTTGCTTGTTCACGTGTAGCAAGGGAGGAGTCTGAAATTTTCCCTGTGGCTGGCGCTAAACAGAGCTGCTGCTGTGCTGTACGCAGGTCTGAAAAGCTAAAACGAGACACGACAACAAAACAAAACGTCAGAAATTCGTTGTTAATGTACCGCAGTCCCCTACCTGCTTGCTTTCGGATGACAGCGACAGAGCTATGACAATAGAACAGCAGTATCGTGAAGTAGCTCTGTTAACGTTCCCGTACACAATACACATTTCGTTTCATCGTATTTGTGTTAAGTGAAAGTTTAGTACAGTATATTTTGTTAAGAGCGAGATTATAGGATTTGTACGTTTGGTCCATGTAAGTCTCTGCGAGAGAGACACGCTGTTAGCTACTTCATTAAACGAGTTACTACCGAAAACGCCAGTCTTACATAAGTATCGATCTTCTGAAGTGCGCCGCGCGGGGTTAGCCGAGCGGTCTCAGGCGCTGCAGTCATGGACTGTGTGGCTGGTCCCGATGGAGGTTCGAGTCCTCCCTCGGGCATGGGTGTGTGTGTTTGTCCTTAGGATAATTTAAGTTAAGTAGTGGGTAAGCTTAGGGACTGATGACCTTAGCAGTTATGTCCCATAAGATTTCAAACACATTTGAACATTTTGAATGCTCAAGTGCAAGACACATGACATTGAGTAAATAAGACCTTTCAGGCGCCTGATAGGCAAATGATTGTGTTCTTTTGCCATTACCGAATAATTCGCGCCGCAAAGTACTTTTTATTACTGTATAGAAATCGTTACGCGTGTCATCAGTGCATCCTGTACAGAGGTAGTATTCCATTCGCATCTCTAAACTTGCTCTGAGGCGCGTGAGCTGCAAATTAATTTAACGCGGCGAGTAACATCTGCAAAACATGAAACATAGCATCCGGGGGCCAACGGGCTCTCTCATGCCGTCAAAACACGAAAGGCCTATTGCGTGATCAGCTCAAAACCCAACATTCTAAAATAAACAAATACAGCCGACAGTAAGCTTATAAACTGGATCAATAATTTTAAAGAAGATTTTGGATCAAACCCGTCTACATTGCTTAATACATATCTTTATTTATAGCGTCGTTTCGACTACTGGTATCACAAAATCAAAACTTAGAACTAGTAAAACAAGGTCAGTGGCTGTATCGATGAAATCCGTATCGCTCCGATTAGGAATATGTTTTACTGATACTGAAACTGAAATTTGTTTTACATGTTCTAAGTTTCGATGATGTCGGTAGGCGAAACGAAATTATAAATGAAGACACATATTGAGCGATCTAGAAGGCTTTATTAACAAAATATTCACCATGATAATGGACTCACACAGGAGATTTATTTTCTTTATTAATAAATTTTAAGATCAATTAGGGAAATCACTTAGAAATGAGACCGGAGTAACTCTTTAAGAGGCCGTACAGCCTCGTCCTCTGCCAATACGATACACATGCACAGTATGCAAACAGTTCTCAGAATAATAGCGTAGACGATCTTCCTCCGTAGTACAGATTGAGTGGAGACTTTACATTTGCAGACAACACTACTAAAATTTCACAGAAAACTCAACGACACAATCTGTTGTGCCAATAGATGACGTGATGAGGGTACCGTGGTTACATAGTAGGATGATCACGAACTGTTACCAGACGCTAAATTGAAAACAAATTTAAGTTATTTACTTTCTTTGCCGTTACCGGTTTCGCGCAAACGGTCTTCAGATCAGTACCCTTTGTTTGAGTCATCAGCCTTTCCAATGGTCTGTTGCTGTCTCCTTTTCTTCTACTCCCAACATGCTCTAAGAGTTTAATATATCCCAGTCGTTGTCCGCCCCTACTACTGTATTTTCCCCCTCTATTGCTCCTTCCGGCACCAAACTATGTGTTCTTAAAAGGCGCGGCAGACGTTCCGCTAACCTTTTGCTGCTTCTGATAAATATCTGCTTTCTTGAACCTTCTAAACCTTTGTTATATCGTACTTCATACGTCGACTTAATTTTTACCTTCTTCGATACCATCTACCATCACGTTTCTATTGCTTCCAGTTGCTTCTGTAGATTTTCATGTCCACGTTCCACTTCCATGCAGTGCTGTGCCCCAGACGTACGCTTCCAGCAGCTTCTTCTTTACTTTGATACTAGGAGAGAGTATAGTTCCACGGAACACTTTCCAGACTCCCACCTTAGCCAACTTTGTAATAGAAGTTGAATACATTTCCTTACTGTATTTTAAATGATGGCATTCACTTTCTATGTGGTGTTGTCTCTTTCCAGGAAAATAAAAGTTTTTCCAAATCTAAAAAAAATGGTTCAAATGGCTCTGAGCACTATGGGACTCAACTGCTGTGATCATAAGTCCCCTAGAACTTAGAACTACTTAAACCTAACTAACCTAAGGACAGCACACAACACCCAGTCATCACGAGGCAGAGAAAATCCCTGACCCCGCCGGGAATCGAACCCGGGAACCCGGGCGTGGGAAGCGAGAACGCTACCGCACGACAACGAGATGCGGGCTCTAAATCTAAAAACATGTTCGAAGGTGCAAGATGATCATGTACTTATCAACAAAATTTCAACTGAAATTTAAAAGAGTTGCAGTCGAAAAAATTCTTGTCAGTATTGTATGTAGTCGTCTGTCTGTTACATTATTACTCTACTACACTTCAATAATCAGCACAGAAAAATTAAGCTGAAATATTATTAAAAACCGCTTAAGTTGAAAACATTTTGAAACAGAAGCTATTGGCAACTACCACAAATTTCAAATAATCTTGCACGGGGGATATCCGCAACTGAGAATTATAGTAGACATTGAAAAAACCGTTTCAGCTATTTTTCAGTGCTTAGATAACTGGTTTCGGGCTGTTACATCCCCATCACCAGGTGCGACACTGAAAATAAACAAGAGCCCGGAGCCAATAATAATCTTTACACTCACTAGTACTCATGAGCCGCGTGGAGTGGCAACGCGGTCAGAAGCGCCATGTAACAGATTGCGCGGCCCCTAGCGCCGGATCTTCGAATCCTCCCTCGGGCATAGGTGTGTGTGTTGTTCTTAGTATAAGTTAGTTTAAGTAGTGTGTAAGGCTAGGCACCGATGGCCTCAGCAGTTTGGTCCCATAGGAATTCACACACGCAGTACACATGAGAAAAGAGAAAAGAACCACCATGTAACATTTCAGAAAACAGTGGTCGGTCTAGCAGGTGTACCGGTATGAAATGAGCGATTTTTTGTGAAAATGAAACACTAGTTTTGAATTGAAAAGAAAAAGCATTTTATTCGAAGTACTGGCCATTGCTTTCTATGCATTTTGACCACCTTTCTGGCAATTTGTGGACACCACGCCAATAGAAATGTTCGTCTTTTGAAGCAAACCAATCAGACACCCAATTTTCGACTTCTTCGTAGGAATCGAAGTGTTCCTCAGCCAATGCGTTTCCCATTGATGAAAACAAATGATAGTCGGAAGGGGCCAAGTCTGGTGAATACGGCGGGTGGGGTAGCAGCTCCCAATCAAGTGTTTTGATTGTATCCTGAACCAGTTTTGCTTTGTGTGCAGGTGCATTGTCGTGTAAAAAAATTACTTTGCCATGTCTTCTGGCCCATTGTGATCTTTTTTCGATCAATACATAGTTCAAATTGATAATTTGTTGTCTGTAGCGATTAGTATTCACAGTTTCACCGGGTTTTAGAAGCTCATGATACACCACACTTTCCTGATCCCACCAAACACAGAGCATTGTCTTCTTGCCGAATCGATCTGGTTTTGCAGTCGATGTTGATGGTTGTCCCGGATTAACCCATGATTTTTCCCGTTTAGGATTCTTAAAATTAATCCATTTTTCATCGCCAGTAACAATTCGATGCAAAACTGATTTTCTTTCATGTCTCTGAAGCAAAATTTGACAAATGGTTTTTCGGTTTTCCATCTGTCTTTCATTCAATTCATGTTGCACCCATTTTCCACACTTTTGGATCTTTCCCACAGCATTCAAACGGTCAGAAATTGTTTGTTGTGCAACTTTAGCACTGCTGCCATTTGATTCTGACTCAAAGTATCATCTTCATCCAATATTGCTTGCAATTCGGCATTTTCGAACTTTTTTGGTGGTCTTCCATGTTCTTCATTTCTTACATCAAAATCATTGTTTCTGAACCATTGAAACCATCTTCTGCATGTTGCTTCTGATAGAGCATGATCACCATATGCCTCTACAAGCATTCGATGCGGCTCTGCAGCACTTTTTTTCAAATGAAAACAAGAAATTAATGCCGTCCGCAAATCATCACTTTCTGGTACAAAATTCGACATTGTTAACACGATGATACAATATGATGTTGTTTGTTCCATGACTTGATGTATACTAAATATCTTTGACAGATGTTATACCAACCAAACAAAAAAAAAATCAGGCTCGTTCACAACAAATGTTCCCTGTCGACACATTTGTATCTTAACGCTCATTTCACACCGGTACACCTGGTAGGTGCGGTAAAACATACGCCAATGTCTAAGCGACACCAGACAATATAACGGACTATGCCTGAGTTCCTTTATCATTCATAATATACTCTTAAGGGGCTCCGGAAAGGCTCAAAATCATGTTGTTGTTGTTGTGGTCTTCAGTCCCGAGACTGGTTTGATGCAGCTCTCCATGCTGCTCTATCCTGTGCAAGCTTCTTCATCTCCCAGTACCTACTGCAACCTACATCCTTCTGAATCTGCTTAGTGTATTCATCTCTTGGTCTCCCCCTACGATTTTTACCCTCCACACTGCCCTCCAATACTAAATTGGTGATCCCTTGATGCCTCAGAACATGTCCTACCAACCGATCCCTTCTTCTGGTCAAGTTGTGCCACAAACTTCTCTTCTCCCCAATCCTATTCAATACTTCCTCATCAGTTATGTGATCTACCCATCCAATCTTCAGCATTCTTCTGTAGCACCACATTTCGAAAGCTTCTATTCTCTTCTTGTCCAAACTATTTACCGTCCATGTTTCACTTCCATACATAGCTACACTCCATACAAATACTTTCAGAAATGACTTCCTGACACTTAAATCTATACTCGATGTTAACAAATTTCTCTTCTTCAGAAACGCTTTCCTTGCCATTGCCAGTCTACATTTTATATCCTCTCTACTTCGACCATCATCAGTTATTTTGCTCCCCAAATAGCAAAACTCCTTTACTACTTTAAGAGTCTCATTTCCTAATCTAATACCCTCAACATCACCCGACTTAATTCGACTACATTCCATTATCCTCGTTTTGCTTTTGTTGATGTTCATCTTATATCCTCCCTTCAAGACACCATCCATTCCGTTCAACTGCTCTTCCAAATCCTTTGCTGTCTCTGACAGAATTACAATGTCATCGGCGAACCTCAAAGTTTTTATTTCTTCTCCATGGATTTTAATACCTACTCCGAATTTTTCTTTTGTTTCCTTTACTGCTTGCTCAATATACAGATTGAATAACATCGGGGAGAGGCTACAACCCTGTCTTACTCCCTTCCCAACCACTGCTTCCCTTTCATGTCCCTCAACTCTTATAACTGCCATCTGGTTTCTGTACAAATTGTAAATAGCCTTTCGCTCCCTATATTTTACCCCTGCCACCTTTGGAATTTGAAAGAGAGTATTCCAGTCAACATTGTCGAAAGCTTTCTCTAAGTCTACAAATGCTAGAAACGTAGGTTTGCCTTTCCTTAATCTATTCTCTAAGATAAGTCGTAAGGTCAGTATTGCCTCACGTGTTCCAGTATTTCTACGGAATCCAAACTGATCTTCCCCGAGGTCGGCTTCTACTAGTTTTTCCATTCGTCTGTAAAGAATTCGTGTTAGTATTTTGCAGCTGTGGCTTATTAAACTGATTGTTCGGTAATTTTCACATCTGTCAACACCTGCTTTCTTTGGGATTGGAATTATTATATTCTTCTTGAAGTCTGAGGGTATTTCGCCTGTTTCATATATCTTGCTCACCAGATGGTAGAGTTTTGTCAGGACTGGCTCTCCCAAGGCCGTCAGTAGTTCCAATGGAATGTTGTCTACTCCGGGGCCCTTGTTTCGACTCAGGGCTTTCAGTGCTCTGTCAAACTCTTCACGCAGTATCGTATCTCCCATTTCATCTTCATCTACATCCTCTTCCATTTCAATAATATTGTCCTCAAGTACATCGCCCTTGTATAGACCTTCTATATACTCCTTCTACCTTTCTGCTTTCCCTTCTTTGCTTAGAACTGGGTTTCCATCTGAGCTCTTGATGTTCATACAAGTGGTTCTCTTATCTCCAAAGGTCTCTTTAATTTTCCTGTAGGCAGTATCTATCTTACCCCTAGTGAGATAAGCCTCTACATCCTTACATTTGTCCTCTAGCCATCCCTGCTTAGCCATTTTGCACTTCCTGTCGATCTCATTTTTGAGACGTTTGTATTGCTTTTTGCCTGCTTCATTTACTGCATTTTTATATTTTCTCCTTTCATCAATTAAATTCAATATTTCTTCTGTTACCCAAGGATTTCTAAAAGCCCTCGTCTTTTTACCTACTTGATCCTCTGCTGCCTTCACTACTTCATCCCTCAAAGCTACCCATTCTTCTTCTACTGTATTTATTTCCCCCATTCCTGTCAATTGTTCCCTTATGCTCTCCCTGAAACTCTGTACAACCTCTGGTTCTTTCAGTTTATCCAGGTCCCATCTCCTTAAATTCCCACCTTTTTGCAGTTTCTTCAGTTTTAATCTACAGGTCATAACCAATAGATTGTGGTCAGAGTCCACATCTGCCCCTGGAAGTGTCTTACAGTTTAAAACCTGGTTCCTAAATCTCTGTCTTACCGTTATATAACACTGGTCAACACTCATTTTCTTGCCAAGGATATTTGAGTGGCTTTAGGATGGGTTAGTGGTGCTGAGGACGAATATAGCAACCATTTATGCAGTTTGGCTCTAGTTTTTGAGATAATGCATGATTTATTCAAAAAATTAGAAAAAATTGCTAATACTGAACTCGAGCGCTACAAACTACAATGAAAAAAGAAAATAATCTTTATAAATAGCTTCTATGAAAACCTGATAGGCATTTGTCCACATATAAAACATAATTGAAAAGTTTCTCTATAAGTATATCATTTTCCGTCCATGACGAACCGCTTCCTGCACGCTTTCCTTTTATAGGTCTCTTCAGAACAGTCACGTTGCAGATTCCAGCAATAATCTGCCATCATATGCCTGTCCCATCTTCCTTTATATCTTTCCTCTATTCCTTTCATATCTTGATGGAACCGCTCTCCTTGTTCCTCACTGAAATCACCTAGATTACGAGGAAATCGATCCAAGTGGCTGTGAAGGAAGTGCAATTTTATGCTCATGTTAGCTCCTAAGTTTTGAAAGTTAGTGAGCATGTTTTTGACCAGTTCCTCGTAATTGGGAGCTTTATGATTGCCCAAAAAACATTTTACAACAGCGACAAAACTGTTCCAGGCCGATGCTTCAGTGACAGTCAAGACACTTGTAAAATTGGTATCGTTGATGAGCCTGCGAATTTGAGGACCATCAAATATTCCTGCCTTAAGTTTTTCACTACTGAGTCCAGGGAACGTATTGCAGATGTATGTGAAGCAATTACCATTTCTGTCTAAAGCTTTGGTGAATTGCTTCATTAGTCCTAACTTAATATGTAATGGTGGAAGAACAATCTTGTCCCTACTAACCAGAGGTTCATTAATGATGTTTGCTTCACCAACAGCCATATGTTCCCTTGGAGGCCATGTTTTCTGCTTCCAATGTTCGTGCTTTGCCCTACTATCCCACATGCAGATAAAACATGGGTGCTTTGTGTATCCACTTTGTTGTCCAAGCAAGAAGTTCACCATTTTCAAATCAACACAAATCAACCACTGGTGCTGCATATACTGAATTTTCTGCAGAACCATCTTGATGTTAGCATATGCTTCACAAAGTTTTGTTGAGTGGGCAATTGGAATAGATGCGTAACGATTGCCATTGTGTAGGAGAACACATTTTAAACTTCTAGGGGAACTGTCTATGAAGAGACGCCAGTCCTCTGGTCTATATTCCGGCAGCCCCAATTCAAGTAAAAGTCCAGGTATATTGCTGCAATACACCATAACCTCTTCTTGGTTGAAGTATGGAAGAAGGTTTTCTTCTCTCGTCCGGTAAGCTGTTATTTTAACACTTGGATGAAGACAGTTCTTTTCCTTAAGCCTGGATGCTAAGAGTTCTGATGCTTGCTTTGAAAGATTGAGTTCTCGTATCAAGTCACTGAGCTCCTTCTGGTCGAACTGCTGGGGTTGTGTCTCACGTCCTTCGTATTCCGAACCACTACTTGTACATTCCTCGCCGTGCACCTCGTGATCTGATGATGTTAGCGTGGGTAATGTTGTGAAGGTTGGTACAGGAACATCGTTGCTGTGCACCACCGGTCTTCTTGCTGACTCCAAATCGGGATATTCCCACTTTCGTTTTTTGAACCTATTAAAACCTTTCACATTAACAATGCAAAAATAGCAATCATCTGTATGGTTCTTCTGCTCTCGCCATACCATAGGCACTCCGAAGTTTAAGCTTTTCCTTTTTCGTTTTGTCCACTGCCGTAAGCACTCCACACAGCATTTACAAACTTTATGGGGTGCCCACGCCTTGTCTTGATCTCCAAGTTTAATTCCGAAATATGCCAGATACGCTTCCTTCACAAAAGGAGTGATATTCTTCCTGTTCTTTTGAAGAACGTATTCACCACAAATGTAGCAGAACTCATCTGGATGGTTCACGCAAAGACGGCGTGAAGAACTCATGTTTTCCTAAAACAAAATTGCACAAATACTACATATTATGCAGAACTTTCTTGTATTTGCATGTCAATCACATCCAACAAACATCATTAATTGTTTTGTGTGAAATGAATACTCACCTCTTATTTGCTACGTCACGATGAAAAGGTTCTATCTCCTTGAAGCTGCACTGCACATGTGTGTGACTTTCGACCATCGCCATTTTTCTTGTTTACACTGAACGCTACCTATCGGCTGTTGCGGGGATTACCTCGGCCAACAAATGAATGTCGAGTACCGCCGAATTCAAATCTGCACAACCCTCAATATCTTCAACACACGCACCGCACAACAGGACTGAACACATGCTGACAGTGTGATGTTTGCATGATGTAATCCTCAACCACACAGATGCACTCCCTGAGCGCAATTGTTTCATAAAGATAGTACAATATCACTAATTAAAAAACAGGTAGCAAATACATTACACCATATATGGACCCTGCAGTCGATATTATCCACATGAAACTCTCATTTCCACAAATAACCTATATCTCAAAAACCAGAGCCAATTTGGAAAAAGTACAAATATACTCGGAATGAGTATCATAACAATATCCCATTTTCGTTCAAACTTCCCTGGCAACGAAAAAAAAATTTTATTTTGTAGAGCTGTGTAATCTATCTGATATCTTTTAGTATCTCCAGGGTTCTTCCATGTATACAACCTTCTATCATGATTCTTAAACCAAGTGTTAGCTATGATTAAGTTGTGCTCTGTGCAAAATTCTACCAGGCGGCTTCCTCTTTCATTTCTTAGCCCCAATCCATATTCACCTACTACGTTTCCTTCTCTCCCTTTTCCTACACTCGAATTCCAGTCACCCATGACTATTAAATTTTCGTCTCCCTTCACTATCTGAATAATTTCTTTTATTTCATCATACATTTCTTTAATTTCTTCGTCATCTGCAGAGCTAGTGGGCATATAAACTTGTACTACTGTAGTAGGTGTGGGCTTCGTATCTATCTTGGCCACAATAATGCGTTCACTATGCTGTTTGTAGTAGCTTACCCGCATTCCTATTTTCCTATTCATTATTAAACCTACTCCTGCATTACCCCTATTTGACTTTGTGTTTATAACCCTGTAGTCACCTGACCAGAAGTCTTGTTCCTCCTGCCACCGAACTTCACTAATTCCCACTATATCTAACTTTAACCTATCCATTTCCCTTTTTAAATTTTCTAACCTACCTGCCCGATTAAGGGATCTGACATTCCACGCTCCGATCCGTAGAACGCCAGTTTTCTTTCTCCTGATAACGACATCCTCTTGAGTAGTCCCCGCCCGGAGATCCGAATGGGGGACTATTTTACCTCCGGAATATTTTACCCAAGAGGACACCATCATCATTTAATCATACAGTAAAGCTGCATGCCCTCGGGAAAAATTACGGCCGTAGTTTCCCCTTGCTTTCAGCCGTTCGCAGTACCAGCACAGCAAGGCCGTTTTGGTTATTGTTACAAGACCATATCAGTCAATCATCCATACTGTTGCCCTTGCAACTACTGAAAAGGCTGCTGCCCCTCTTCAGGAACCACACGTTTGTCTGGCCTCTCAACAGATACCCCTCCGTTGTGGTTGCACCTACGGTATGGCTATCTGTATCGCTGAGGCACACAAGCCTCCCCACCAACGGCAAGGTCCATGGTTCAATTTTTACTTTTTTGCGTTTTCTGAATCTGCAGACTATTACCTTTTTATAGATATATAATTTATTCAATTCCGAAGACTACAACTATTTTTTTTGAAATGTGTTCTACATGGGCGTGACCCACTGTGGCGCTGTGCGATATGTTAATTACGTTGGTGACGGTGATTCTAAAAGTTTCAAACATGTTCAAGGACTGAAGCCCTATGGTGATGATGTTGTAGTGCAGAAATTTGAGTGTATTGGACACGTACAGAAGCGAATGGGAACAAGACTTCGGTGACTGAAAGCTTCGTACAAAAAACAAAAACTCAGTGATGATAAAGGGTTGGATGGGAAGGGAAGGTTAACTGACAGTGTAATTGACAAAATACAGAACTATTATGGAATGGCTATTAGGCAAAATACACAGTGTCGACGAAATGAAGAAGGCTGTTTGGGCTCTTTCTTTTTCATACTTCTTCAACCGATGAAAATCCCCAACATAGCTTGTGTCCCAAAGAAGAAGACAGTTGGTGTAAATATAATAAAGGATTGCTAACTGGTGAAGTGTACACTCATAAGCATAGTCTGCCTCATGCAATAATGGAGGTGATAAAACCTATTTTCAGAGACTTAGCAGCACCTGAACTGTTGAAAAAGTGTATTCACGGAAAAACTCAAAACCCCAATGAAAGTGTAAAGTGTTATATGGTCGAGAATCCCCAAGACTGTATTTGTTGGAATAGAAACACTTCACTTTGGTGTGTATAATGCTGTTGCGACTTTCAATGATGGCAACATTGTAAGGTGCAAGGTATTTAGAAATATGGGAATGAAGATAGGTTCTAACATGGTACGAGCGATGCTTGCTTTAGACAAGGAACACCTTCGGGCTGCAGACAGGGCTGTAAAGAGTCTAGAAATACAAGCAAGAGTAAACAGGAGGAGTAACAAGAGGAAGCTGGAGGAGGAGTTTGCAGAGGATGAAGATAATCCATCCTATGGACCTGGAATGCACTAAAAAGTTAATCCAATCTTTGTCGCTCGATTCCCAAAACTTTTATTTTCTCATACTAATTACATGTTTTCTAAGGATCTTCCAAACATATTTGTTTCAAACTTTCAGTAAATGTTACACAATACCTTCTGCATAATTTAACACAGCCTTTTTCCAAAAAACTGTATATTTTTGAATATATAAATAAAAATTTGCAAAAAAATGTTGTGAATTTTCATTACAATTGAAAAAAATCATCTTTAATAACTGAAATAAAATTTTGTAAAATCCCTGTGTTAAGTTGTAGCCCATATTCCAATAAATAATCTGTAAAAAGTTCAACTTCCTACCTCAAATACTTTGTGAGGAAAGATGTAATTTATAAGCGTTATTTTAACATTGCAAGTATAGGGCGTTCCGGAGCCCCTTAACGCTTTTCATGCAACTTTTTTGTAATTCCCCGCCCCCCCCCCCCTCCCACTCCCCTTTTGCATGCAAATCACTAATTCAAGTTGTGAACCATTTGGTTTACCAGTTTGCTCCCTCCTTCGTTATACGCTAGTCCGTGCTCTGCGCTCGCTGGTGGTACACCGCGTCCTATACTGGTCCATCGCGGCGCTCGGGGTCGCAGCACAAAATGTAAGTGTTGTGGTGGCCATTCTGTTCTTCTTTACTCAGGCGGTCCTCCGTTATATTGTCTGATGCCGCTTTGACATTGACTTACGTTTTATCGCACTTAGTCCGACCGCTGTTTTTTAAAATGTTGTGTGTTACTTCTTTTTTGTTTTCTAATTTGTACTAGTGCGTGAAAAAATTATTATTAGCTTCCGTCTCTTGTTTACTTTCAGTATCACATGTGAAGATGAGCTTATAGCAGCCTGAAACCGGTTTAAGCACTCAAAAATAAGGAACTTTACAACTGAATTGGCATTTTCAATCTCTGCTGAAACAAATTTCCATCAACTGCGACATAGTCGCGTATACAAACAGTGACCCAATACTGTCAATTGTCTTTATTCCAGTCTTTGATCACAATATCAATTCTTTAGACGATGCCCGCTTTCAGTCTGTAATGACCATCCTCAGATCTTTTTTTTTACACCATTGGAGTTGCAATAATGACTGTGTGGACGATGTCGCCTATTCTACACCTTATTTTAGATCTATGTGATGATGGTGTACTGATTATATTTATATGTTTTGACGATTCCATTATGGCCTTATCACTTTAGGACATGGTGTAAAAAAGATCTGGAACCCGTCATCGTCTAAAGAATTGATATTGTGACCAAAGACTGAAATAAAAAACATTTGACAAATTTCCATGTTCAAGACAGGTAAAATCGTTAAGACATTAAAGTAACTCAGTTAATTTCCAACTATCCCCTGTTCCATGATGAAAGACCCTCTTTTGTTTTAAGGTACTACCGACGAAGTATGACTCCACCGTCTACACGTTGTATAACTACTTTTAAAAATATATACAACTTTACTTTTCATGAAATTCTCTACCTGAAGAATTAACAGTATATTCCAAATAGATTTATTATATGACACAGCACTTAAATGTATAGAGCTCGAAATATTTATTTACATACACTGCACAAAAGACAACCTCACGCCTAGCAAAACAAAAATTATAGGAAACTGCTCATGGTGGTCTCTAGTGCGCATTCCTTAATGTAATTGTAACATCAATCACTAGACAAGTAACGACCATAAAACATCATTTATTCCTAGGTACACTCTCCTCTAGGTACAGGTCTCTCCGACTCTGTAATCTGATACCAGTGAAGTCATTTCACTGACATATTCTATCTGCACCTCTGTCAATCTACTTCCGATATCTCACTTGCTCCTCCTACGCTACTTTGGTTGCTAGATGGGAGAACTATTTTGCTTCTTCCACTACTGTGTCGTTCCCAGTTCTGCACGTTATACTCCTATCTTTACTCATTATCATCTCCGTCTTCGTTTATTCTTAAGCCATACTAGGTATACCGGTATACTAGGTATACCATCCATTCCTTTTCTAACAGTTCTTACTCTTGTCTACGAGCTTCCAGAAGGGTTTTTTCGAATGCGAACACTGCGATGCACTTGTATTCCTATACCAAACTTTTTGTGCTTTTCCTTATTGCTTCTTCGTCATGCAAGTATAACGACCATGCTTGTATAAACTTCACCTCTGTGCAGTATATTTGGTGACGCATTACTGCCCGTCTGCTCCGTATATGAATGGCTTGGTACTCTTGAGCAAAAAACCATTTTAAAGGGAAAACTGAATATATTTTCGCTTTTCTTTTTAGGGCGCCTCATAGGACTCAAAAGATGCAAAACATGATTAGTAACTGGCCTCATTGATGTACAGCGGCCATCTGATTGGTCCCATGCAGTTCAGTGAAGATTGTTTCCAAGCTCGTAAGGAGTCTGGAGTGGTATTTGTCAGCGTACCACATCGTCAGTCTTTGGCGACTGGTAAGTAGGCTCCACAACCTGACCAATGACTTCACCCTAACTAGGTACCTCGCCATTCTTCTACAGATTTGTAGGTTCTAGGTTGACTTCCAAGGAGAGTACAGTCGATGGAGGTTATACGAGAACGATCTCTCTCAACGAAGAATACTGACACTAGTCTTGTTACGTATATATATATATATATACAAATTACAAATCTATGCTCCGAACATCAGGAATTACTTGCACGCTGATGGTTTAGTTCTTGCCACACAGAGCACATACTTTGAATCAATGGAAAACATTGACACTACATCTCTTGGATGATTGCCTAGGCATGTAGTGCAAATCAGCTTGAACTAAGTTCGTCTAAGACGCAAGTACTTGCGTTTCATCTGAGAAACCGAAAAGCCGCTCCTAAATTAAAGGTCGCTCAGGGGTTAAACTGGAAGAGTGTGATACTCCAGAATACCTAGGAATGACACTCAACAGATCTCTTACATATAGCAAGGACTGCATGAACACGAAGTTGATAGAAAACTGACTGCTTCACGCTGGGGTAGTTTAGCTGAAACATTTCGACCTTCCGCAATGACACTGTTTCGTTTGGTATAATATTAGTTACTCCACACAAGTGAATGTAATCGTCAATGGCTCATGGAGACTTATAAGAGGCTGTTTGAAATATATTCGAACAGTCTGGCTTTACCACCTAATAAAAACAGTTCCACTTTATGTTCGAACAGAAATATGAACGGCGTTCAGTAAGTAATGCAACACATTTTGTTTCTGAAACGAGATTTTATTCACGATTCCGACAAACCTTATTATTCCCCACCCTTTTGTCTACAAAAACTCATTTTCTGACATAATCTCCGTTCAATGCGACGCCCTTACGTCACCTTACTGGGAGAGCCTATATGGCCACATGGTCGACGTCGGAGCCGACGTTTTGGTGCATCAATTACCACCTCATCATTAAGATACTGCCTTCCGCGGAGAGCATTCTTCATTGGACCAAACAGATTGAAGTCGACAGGTGCAGGATCCAGATTGTAGGATGAATGAGGAAGAACAGTCTAGTTATGTTTTGTGAGCCCCTGTAGGGTGCGGAGACCTGTGTGGGGCCTTGTGTTGTCATGGAGAAGATGTTTATTTGCATCCGTCGATCACGTTGAATGAGTGTCCGCACTTTCCAACATTGTAGCAGCCACAGCTGTGTGAGACCGGTCACCATGCGGGAGATCGGACAGGTTTGCGCGAATTTGTTGCGATAAGGACAGACGCTTCGCCCAACTTTAGTTCCCTATCGGAACTTCACGAAACTATAGCGGCTGCGGCGGGATATTTCAAGATGTCCCACGAATGGTTCAAATGGCTCTAAGCATTATGGGACTTAACATCGGAGGTCATCAGTCCTCTAGACTTAGAACTACTTAAACCTAACTAACCTAAGGACATCACACACATCCATGCCCGAGGCAGGATTCGAACCTACGACCGTAACAGCAGCGCGGTTCCGGACTGAAGCGCCTAGAACCGCTCGGTCACAGCGGCCGGCTGTACCACAACAAATTCCTCACTTTCTTTTAGCCGAAATCGGCCGAGAGAAAAAGTAGGTTGCAATACTTATGGAACGCCCTTCGTAGCTGCGAACAAGGAAAGGAAGAAAATGGAACAGAAGGTAAGTCATCCATTACCCGGACGTGAAATGCATGTGGAAAGCCTGAAATTCAGGAAGAGCTTTCTCGGAATAAAGACGTGCTTACAGCCACAGGTGAAATATTTATTTATTTATTTATTTATTTATTTAACCTGGCAAGATTAGGGCCATCAGGCCCTCTCTTACATCTAACCAGGCATTCTACTTATTTTACATTCATACGTTTTAGTAGGCATGTTAAACTACATCTAGTACAAAAAGTGAAATAAACAATTAGAAATACATACATATAGAGTTTATATTCGTAGATCATAAGTACTGTTATAATTAGACAATTATTGAAGAGACAAATTTTAGATAGGAGTGCTGGCAGCAGGGAGTATGAGGGAGACTCATGGTGAAGGGAGGAGAAGAATAGAGAGACATAATGAAACATAATTAAGGAAATATAAAGGAAAAGAAGATTGCGTGGCTAATAGAGATAGATGAAGAGGATGGCATCTCAGGAGCAAGATAGGAGACGCTATCTTTGCTATTTGACGGATGAGAGGATTGGCCTGGTACATTAATTTTGAAATAGCCAGGTTACAGCTGTGCAAGGCTAAGGATGCCTGTCGCCCTGGTTGAAAAAATCTGAAATTCTGCATCTGATTATGGCAAGATACGGAAATCCTTGAATAGAGATCACGAGTGAACAGATCCAGGGTTAACATGGCAAGATGGGGCTTCGACAAAGGAGACAATGTCAAGAGCGGTTGTGAAATGATCTGACACTTAAAACATGTGCTTCAGTACTGACTGTGTTAAGATGACTTGTATCAGGCCTTAGTGAATGTACTAGACGGTGCCAAATGTTTATCAAATTTAATATGAGGTAAAGTTTGTTCCTGCGTAGCTGCGTATGATTCTGACACGAGAATTATAACAACGAAAGTTTTATTCGTTACCAGTGACATCAGTAACATTAACTGACTGTAACATTTCATTATTAAGTCTCTCGTGATTTTTGTCTCCAATATATCCTACTCTACTCCCCCAGAATTTGAGAGGTTTTTGTGAGCAATAGCCACTTTCATTTCGTCAGCGCAATTGTTACTGCATACCCCAACAATACAGCACAGTGTAATTGGGACGACAGTAGACTACCCAGCCATTAAAATACAATAAAAAAGATTTAGTTCGTTGGACCACATCAGTCTTCGGACTGCAGACCACAACAACCAAGAGTTCGCGCCAGGGAGTGTGCTTCGGCGCACAGCAGCCACCTTAACGTCCGGAGCAAAACCTTGGGCAAGGTCACCTTTCGTAGGACGGAGTGCGGCGTAGCAGCTCGCTGGCCCCATCAACTGAGGAATGCCGACCCACCAGAGCCACAATTACCTCCGCGTGGCCGCACTGTACCACTTAAGTTGCACTTGTAATGCTCCGCTGCGCTGGGACACGAACGGCGTGTGGAAGTTCTCCACATCACCCGCGTTCAATAGGCGTAGTCTTTGTGCCGGTCATCGGTTCTTTTCCTCTCGCTTCTCTCAACGTTACTCAACACAAAGGTATGTATCTACATCTACACTATTGGCCATTAAAATTGCTACACCACAAAGATGACGTGCTACAGACGCGAAATTTAACCGACAGGAAGAAGATGCTGTGATATGCAAATGATTAGCTTTTCAGAGCATTCACACAAGGTTGGCGTCGGTGGCGACACCTACAACGTGCTGACATGAGGAAAGTTACCAAACGATTTCTCATACACAAACAGCAGTTCACGGGCGTTGCCTGTTGAAACGTTGTTGTGATGCCTCGTGTAAGGAGGAGAAATGCGTACCATCACGTTTCCGACTTTGATAAAGGTCGGATTGTAGCCTATCGCGATTGCGGTTAATCGTATCGCGACACTTCTGCTCGCGTTGGTCGAGATCCAATGATTGTTAGCAGAAAATGAAATCGGCGCCTTCAGGAGGATAATACGGAACGCCGTGCTGGATCCCAACGGCCTCGTATCACTAGCAGTCGAGATGACAGGCATCTTATCCGCATGGCTGTAAGGGATCGTGCAGCCACGTCTCGATCCCTGAGTCACCAGATGGGGTCGTTTGCAAGACAACAAACATCTGCACGAACAGTTCGACAACGTTTGCAGCAACATGGACCATCAGCTCGGAGACCATGGCTGCGGTTACCCTTGACGCTGCATCACAGACAGGAGCGCCTGCAATGGTGTACTCAACGACGAACCTGGGTGCTCGAATGGCAAAACGTCATGTTTTGTGATGAATCCAGGTTCTGTTTACAGCATCATGATGGTCGCATCCGTGTTTGGCGACGTCGTGGCGAAAGCACATTGCAAGCGTGTATTTGTCATCGCCATACTGGCGTATCACCCGGCGTGATCGTATTGGGTTCCATTGGTTACACGTCTCGGTCACCTCTTGTTCGCACTGACGGCACTTTGAACAGTGGACGTTACATTTCAGATGTGTTACTACGACCAGTGGCTCTACCCTTCATTCGATCCCTGCGAAACCCTACAATTCAGCAGGATAATGCATGTTGCAGGTCCTGTACGGGTCTTTCTGGATACAGAAAATGTTCGACTGCTGCCCTGGCCAGCACATTCTCCAGATGTCTCACCAATTGAAAACGTCTGGTCAATGGTGGCCGATCAACTGGCTCGTCACAACACGCGAGTCACTACTCTTGATGAACTGTGGTATCGTGTTGAAGCTGCATGGGCAGCTGTACCTGTACACGCCATCCAAGCTCTTGTTTGACTCAATGCCCAGGCGTATCAAGGCCGTTATTCCGGCCAGAGGTGGTTGTTCTGGGTACTGATTTCTCAGGATCTATGCACCCAAATTGTGTGAAAATGTAATCACATGTCAGTTCTAGTATAATATATTTGTCCAATGAATACCCGTTTGTCATCTGCATTTCATCTTGGTGTAGCAATTTTAATGGCCGGTAGTGTAACATCTATACTCCAAAAGTCACCTTGCAGTGTGCGGCAGAGAGTACTTCTTGTCTCGCTATCCTTTCTGCCTTTCGTTATTCCATGGGAAGAACGACTGCCGATAAGTCTCCATATGAGCTCTAACTTCTCTTATTTTATATTCGTGGTCTTTTCGAGAGACGTACGTGGCAGGCATAACACGTTTTTGAACCCTCCTTGGATTGTACGCTCTCGGGTATTTCAACAGCAAATATGTCCGGGATTCACAACGTCTCATTTGTACGTCTTCCTTTGATCTTCTCTGAATATATTATTAATCGATCCAGTACGGAACACACTGCTCTTCATTGGATCTTCTCTGTTGGTGCGCAGGCGACAGCATGCGCTACATAAACGTTCTAAAACGCCGCGCGTAAAAGTGGGATTTTGCTGAGTGGATTCCTCTCTTGATAGAAAAGTAAGGTCAACTGTTTTGGACAGGCATTGGGTTTGGGACCATTTGTATACCCAGCATCTTATTTTAACCATCCTACAGTACAGGGGCAAAATTTGAATGTTACACGCTTCCTCCTGCTTAGTCAAATGGAGCCAATCGGTTGCTTCTTTTCGCATTAAATGTGGTCTGCGGTGCGCATTAAGGGACTTATGGATGCCCCAATTGGTCATGACCAGTTCCCGAGAGAACCCGAAAAAAGTGTTTTTCACCAGTTTTTCACCGTCAGCAGCTGATATCTAAATAACTAACCGCAGCAAATTGCTGAAATTTTAACGGTATTTGTCTAGAAGTCCCATCTTCCCATTTTCAAAAATTCCGTGTGTGGTATCCATAGCAAATGGTTCAAAATTTTACGATTTCTAACAACCCTGAAAATTTTGTTAATATTTTTTTTTTAAATCACCCTACTTGTACAAGTAAAATTCGCAGGTAAATCGGGTATGTGCCGAAAACGCAGTTTATAAAGTAACACAGCACAGAGAAATATGGTCTGAAGTGTCACCGTTATGGTGAGAATGATTCTGGGAACACCATGTTTTAGTACTGAAGCACATACAAAATTTTTGTGCTGGTAAAATCTGGTATGAGGTGTAAAACTAGTTTTTCGTCGTATCTTTCATATAAGTAAACTATAAAAATTTAATTCACCAGTGAAGTGATTTTCATATGAGTGACACGTCCTGTTTTATCAGGGAAAAGAAGGGAACCAGCGGAAAAATGCTTCTATTGGAGCACAACAAAGGCGAATATGCTCTTGTTTATTAGAAAACTGAGTGAAAAGTAGGGTACCAGCTGCTACATTCTGCCTCCCTCGGCACATTTAAAAATTTTTCCCAAAATCTTTGGCATGTGAAAATATTTGCACTTTTTTCTGCCGAGAAAGAAGGAGACAGTGGGAATGAGAGAGAGACGGAAAAGCTACAAATACTGGTAGATAGTAGAAAGTGGTTATGGTATAGGAGGAGCAGAGGAAACAATGGAAGTGTTAGAGAAAGAGTGAGACACAGTGGCAGCGAAACGTAGTTGACAGTGATGGAACAGTCTTAGGAAAAGAATAAAGGAGACAGTGCAGTGTGAGAGGAATAAAGAGAAGGAGAAAGTGGAAGTGAGTGAGAGCCAGTGATAGCGGGAGACAGAATCTACGAGAACGACAATAAGGCAGAGAGAGATAGTGACGGTGAGAGCAGACAGTAATAGTAAGACAGAATGAAGAAGACTGTGGCTGTGAGACGGGAAACCGTGACAGAGGGATGTGAAGAGATAATGACAATGAGTTGGGCCGAATGAGTACGTGAGAATGGGAAACTGCGAGTGGGTGGGTATGAGCGACTTATAGCGACAGACTAGTGGGTGTGGGCGATTTACAGTCAGGGGAGCTTGTGGGGAGAGGTGAGCTGCATGTAAAAGAAAGCGTGAATATATTACAATTTCAAAATTTTTGGGAAAAGTTTTAAAGATGCTGGGAAAGGTAGATTGATAATCAGATACCCCACTTCTCAGTCAGTCTTTTAATAAAGATGCACATAGTCGCCTTTCTTGTTCTCCGATCGGAACACATTTCCGCTGGTCTCTTCTATTCGTCCAGTTACTACCACGTGTCGTTGCCGTTTTCAGTCATCTTTCGCCAATCGTGTAACGAACAGTAATACACTCCTGGAAATTGAAATAAGAACACCGTGAATTCATTGTCCCAGGAAGGGGAAACTTTATTGACACATTCCTGGGGTCAGATACATCACATGATCACACTGACAGAACCACAGGCACATAGACACAGGCAACAGAGCATGCACAATGTCGGCACTAGTACAGTGTATATCCACCTTTCGCAGCAATGCAGGCTGCTATTCTCCCATGGAGACGATCGTAGAGATGCTGGATGTAGTCCTGTGGAACGGCTTGCCATGCCATTTCCTCCTGGCGCCTCAGTTGGACCAGCGTTCGTGCTGGACGTGCAGACCGCGTGAGACGACGCTTCATCCAGTCCCAAACATGCTCAATGGGGGACAGATCCGGAGATCTTGCTGGCCAGGGTAGTTGACTTACACCTTCTAGAGCACGTTGGGTGGCACGGGATACATGCGGACGTGCATTGTCTTGTTGGAACAGCAAGTTCCCTTGCCGGTCTAGGAATGGTAGAACGATGGGTTCGATGACGGTTTGGATGTACCGTGCACTATTCAGTGTCCCCTCGACGATCACCAGTGGTGTACGGCCAGTGTAGGAGATCGCTCCCCACACCATGATGCAGGGTGTTGGCCCTGTGTGCCTCGGTCGTATGCAGTCCTGATTGTGGCGCTCACCTACACGGCGCCAAACACGCATACGACCATCATTGGCACCAAGGCAGAAGCGACTCTCATCGCTGAAGACGACGCGTCTCCATTCGTCCCTCCATTCACGCCTGTCGCGACACCACTGGAGGCGGGCTGCACGATGTTGGGGCGTGAGCGGAAGACGGCCTAACGGTGTGCGGAACCGTAGCCCAGCTTCATGGAGACGGTTGCGAATGGTCCTCGCCGATACCCCAGGAGCAACAGTGTCCCTAATTGCTGGGAAGTGGCGGTGCGGTCCCCTACGGCACTGCGTAGGATCCTACGGTCTTGGCGTGCATCCGTGCGTCGCTGCGGTCCGGTCCCAGGTCGACGGGCACGTGCACCTTCCGCCGACCACTGGCGACAACATCGGTGTACTGTGGAGACCTCACGCCCCACGTGTTGAGCAATTCGGCGGTACGTCCACCCGGCCTCCCGCATGCCCACTATACGCCCTCGCTCAAAGTCCGTCAACTGCACATACGGTTCACGTCCACGCTGTCGCGGCATGCTACCAGTGTTAAAGACTGCGATGGAGCTCCGTATGCCACGGCAAACTGGCTGACACTGACGGCGGTGGTGCACAAATGCTGCGCAGCTAGCGCCATTCGACGGCCAACACCGCGGTTCCTGGTGTGTCCGCTGTGCCGTGCGTGTGATCATTGCTTGTACAGCCCTCTCGCAGTGTCCGGAGCAAGTATGGTGGGTCTGACACACCGGTGTCAATGTGTTCTTTTTTCCATTTCCAGGAGTGTAGTTCTAGAGGCTATTTGTGCGCAATACACTACATTTATTTGCGTTCAGGGCCACCTGCCTGTCGATCCTCTGCAGCACTTCGTTAGAGTATTTTGACGTTGCAGCCTTCGTATAGACTATAGATCGTACGCGAGTACCATCGCAGCGCTTCTGACGTTATCCACTAGATCATTAAAATGTATTGTAAACAGTATCGGCCTTATAACACTTCCTCGAATACCTACGAATGTATCTTATGCCTGTCAGTTTCATCTCGTTAAGAATTCTACATCTACAGCTACATAGATACTCCGCAAGCTACTGTACCATGCATGGCGGATGGTACCCTGTACAAATACTAGTAATTCCCTTTCTTGTTCCACTCGAATATACAGTGAGGGAAAAGCGGCTGTCTATATTCCTCCGTATGTGCCCTAATTTCGCTAATCTTATCTTCGTGGTTCTTACGCGCAATGTATGTTGGCGGCAGTAGAATCGTGTGGCGCCGGCCTCTGTGGCCGAGCGGTTGTAGGCGCTTCAGTCCGGAACCGCGCTGCTGCTACGGTGGCAGGTTCGAATCCTGCCTCGGGCATGGATGTTTGTGATGTCTTTAGGTTAGTCAGTTTTACGTAGTTCTACGTTCTAGGGGACTGATGACCTCAGATGTTAAGTCCCATTGTGCTCAGAGCCATTTGAGCCAATCGTGTGGCAGACAGCTTCAAATGCCGGTTCGCTAAAGTTTCTCAATAGTGTTTCTCCAAAAGAATGTCACCTTACCTCCAGGTATTCCTAGTTAAGTTCCCATGTTGATGCTGTTGTTCGAACCTATTACTAACAAATCTAGCAGCCCGCCTCTAAATTGCTTCGATGTCTTCCTGCAAATCCGACCTCTTACATATCCCAAACACTCGAGCAGTACTCAAGAACAGGTCGCACCAGCGTCCTATACGCGGCTCCTTTACAGGTGAACCACTTTTTCCTAAAATTCTGCCAATAAACCGAAGTGGACCATTCGCCTTTCCTTCCACAGTTCTCACATGCTCGTTCCATTTCATATCGCTTTGCAATGTTACGTCCAGATATTTAGATGACTTCGCTGTGTTAAGCAGGACACTAACAATGCTGTAATCGAATATTACTGGTTTGCTCTTCCCACTCATCCGCATGAACTTAATTTTTCCACATTATGCACTAGCTGCCACTCACCACACCTACTAGAAATTTTTTCTAAGTCGTATCTTCCTACAGGATCTCAACTTCGACACCTAACCGTACACAACAGCATCATCATCAAACAACCGCCGTTTGTGTAACTACAGGCAGAGATTTACCCGCTAAGACGTCCTGAATCCAGCCCACAAATCTTCTCCAATGCTCGATAGGCTCTATTTCGTTCACTTAACGACAGTATCAAATGCTTTCCAGAAACTGAGGATCACAGCATAAACCTGGTTGCTGGTACCCACTGCGCTCCGTCTCTCATGGACACACAGAACGAGCTAAATTTCGCAAGATCTATGTTTGTCAAATCCTTGTTATTTTTGATAAAGTATTTCAAAAAATGGTTCAAATGGCTCTGAGCACTATGGGACTCAACTGCTGTGGTCATTAGTCCCCTAGAACTTAGAACTAGTTAAACCTAACTAACCTAAGGACATCACAAACATCCATGCCCGAGGCAGGATTCGAACCTGCGACCGTAGCGGTCTTGCGGTTCCAGACTGCAGCGCCTTTAACCGCACGGCCACTTCGGCCGGCTAAAGTATTTCAGTCTCCAACAACGTTATAATGTGCAAACGCAAAACAAGCTCTACAACAGACCGGCATCAGTGCTGCAGGCCTATGATTATGTCTCCTGTCCTAAGACTTTTCTATGATACGAGAAAGATCGGCCCCTTTTTTTTCAGTCGCTTCGTTCTCTTCTTTGCTCCAGTGACTTGAGGTAAACTGAAGGTAAAAAGGGAACATACATATTCTTCCGCAGAAACTCTGTAGAACCTCATACAGCTGAACTGCCTTTTCATTGTTGCGAGGATTTATGAGGGCGTGCTGAAAGGTAATTCCTGTGACCTTTTTATGTGACAACTCTTAAAGCTTTTTAATTAAAACAAACGTCATTAGTATTGTACATCTGTTTTCTTCACGTCTACATATTTGCAGCTCTTTGCCGTTAGAGTGCTCCGAATCGTAGTGTGCAACATAGCATTCTGTAAGTAACAATGTCAGAACTTGAGAAACACCATGCTGTAATCGGGTTTGGAATTCGAAGAGTTATCGCAGTAATGGGGCACCGCCTCCTTCAGCCTGACACTGCCAGACCACACACGAGCACTGCGACATCCGCAGCAGTCCGACGCCTTGGATTCACTATAATAGATCATCCTCCACACAGTTAAAACTTGGGTCAATCCGATTTTCATTTGTTTCCAAAACTTAAAGAACACTTTCGATTGCTTCACTTTGATAGCGATGAAGCGGTATCAACAAACTGGTCTCCTGTTGATCGGTTTGTTTCTGTAGACCAAAGGGACTAAACTGCGCGGTTATCAGCCCTTTTTCCTTAGCCACACAGGTCTCGGATTAAAACCATCCCCACAAGAATCCAACCACCTGAAACACAGGAAAGGAACAAAATGCAAAAAACAATGTGTATAAGGTATCAAGCCAAAATGAAAAACATTAACTACAAGAAAAAAGTGGTAGATGTTAAATCAATACAGCAGACAGCTTTGGCTGGCTGATAAAGGATGAACCAGCCCCTCTGCCACACACTAAAATCCCCAGCCTAAAAACACAAGGCAAGAGAAATACAGATGGTGAAAAGACTAACACCAAGTGAATAGACAGCACCAGAGCAAGCCAGGAAGAGTTAAAATGCAGGTAGGGCGAGGGCCTGAAAGATGAGGCGAAGGCGGCCGCCCTTAAATATAATAATAAAAGCCCCATTCACGGCTAAAATTATGTTAGCCGTTGAGGCATTGTTACCTAAAATGGAAGGGAGCGCGTCAGAGATTAAAAGTCCGCTCCAGGGCGATTAAATCTGGACAGTCCAATAAGGTGGACCCTCGCGACATAGAAGGTAACCCTGAGTCAGCCAAGTATGGCCGTTGCGGCGCAGGCAAAGGACAATGAAGTCCTTGCGGAACGGTCGCTTGGAGGACCTCCACATATTGTCGTCTCCTTTATCACACATATCTTATTCGGCAAAGCCTGGGAGAGCCATTCTGCATTCCAGAGCCCAAAAACTTTGCTGCGTAATACCGTCGAAGATCATATTCCGATATTCCGATCTCTACAATCGGTTTATGGGTGGCCTGTCTGGCTAGCCCGTCGGCAAGTTCATTTCCCGGAATTCCGACGTATTCTGGGGTCCACACGAAGACCATTCGCGTTTTGGAGGACGTTAACTGACTCTTGGATGGCCGTTACCAAACGATGGAGAGGATAGCCCTTGTCAAGAGCTTGTAAGGCACTCAAGTAGTCGCTGCAACTGAGGAAGGACTCCCTGTCACAGGTATGGATATGCTCAAGGGCGCGAGAGATGGCTACCACCTCTGCAGTGAAAACACTGTAGCCGTCTGGCAAGGAGCGCAAGTCGTATGCCCTGCATGAAAATAAACGAATCCAACGTGGCCATTAACCATCGAACCATCCATGTAACTACCTCTGAACCTGGGATGCGTCAGGAATAGAGAGAAATAGGCGGTAGAGGGACGCAGGATGGACTTAAGACTTGTGATAGGTCCAGACGAAGCTGTGGTCGAGGTATACACCATACAGGGGTACGTGAGTGGACTCGTAGGAGAGGTGGTAGAGGGAAAGATTCGAGCTCAGTAAGGAGGGACCGGACACGGGCTTCAATTGTAATCCCCAATCTGGGCCACCGTTGCCTTGTTGGGGAGATGAGAAGGTGATTCGAGTGTTTAGGCGAGGTGTGAATGTGTGCAGTATAACTGGCAAGCAGTTGTTGTCGCCTGATCCGCAATTGAGGAACTCTAGCTTCCACAAGGTGGCTGTCCACAGGGCTCACTCGGAAACCTCATTCGCAAGTCGAACTCCACTGTGAAAGGTGGCTACACTGAGCCACAGCGCCAAAAATCGCGCCAGAGAGAGTATTGTTCCGCCGCCTCCACTGGCAGTGCTCATTGAGAGGTAGCGGCAGGCAGTCCTTGCCGAGCAGTCGTGGTGGACACTGCTTGTATCTGAAGTTGGAATGAGATGGGGTAGTAGTGAGTGTTTGTTCGATGTTTTATGCAGCTATGTGATGGGAGAGATAGTAGATGTTGTTCCAATGGAGATATTGTAATGACCTGAGTGCTTTTCGTCAATATAAATTAAGGTAACTAACTACTGTTCTTTATTTTCTTATTATTTGTCTGTCCTGAATAATGCTTCATTACAGGTTCAGTCAACAAAGCATCTGGCGTGTGTTCTTGTATTAGAGTGTAATTCTGGGTTTCTTGCACAATTATAGTATTTCCAATTTTCTTTTATCACGTCAGTATAAATGATATTTAAAAATTCTTGTCTTGTTGAAGAAGAACCGTGCCAGATGTGCGTTGAGTCACACTCCCACACACAGAACAGTTATACTTGTGCTTTGGTTTCGTAGGTTTTATAGTTGCTGGGGACTTAATTAATTAATTGTGTTAACGAAAATTTTCATTTCATTCATTGTTGTCATTCTATGCAGTCAGATAGCGTAACAATTAGTTGTCAGGGCCAGCCGTTTACGAGACTTGCGTAATCGGACATACAGCGACAGGAAATTAAAAAAGTATTTGCATTTCATTTTATTAAGCCCCCATGCACGAATTGAGCCCCCATGCACGTGGCGACCGCTGCTTCAGATCGTCCCTTGGAATTCTTCTGATTGTAAAAATAGTAGACAGTAGTATTGTTGTAGTAATTTGTAGTTTAGTAATTGTAGTCTATTTTGCATGTGTAGATTTGGTAATTGTCATTCTTCTAATGGTATTTTTTTTCTCATAATTTTTTCTTTGTTGTCTTGTATACGCGTTTGACAATTTAGTGCAATTATTTCAATTGTTCGTTAATCGTGTTTGAGGGAAACATTTCGTGTGAATGATATTGTTGATGATAAAGTGTCATTGTGTGTAATTTTCATATAGTGACGAGTTTTGGATATTTTGTAAATGATTACGCGATCAATGAAAAAGGCAAAAATGATGAATAGTGAGAATGACGAAATTGTTGACATGGCGAACTCGCCAACACAGGACAACAGTAAGATGGATAATGAAGTGGAAAACAATGTAATAAGTCGGGAAAATAGTCCGGAACCAGTTCAAGGTTTTTCTCAATCAGAAAATTCACAGAATACGAGAGTAACGATAGAAGATTCTGGAACAGTATCGAACACAGATAGCCTTACAGCTATGACGAGGGAAACTGGTTTTGTGGGAAATGTTAGGGGCGAAAAGAATTTCGAACCGGCTGATATGGAGCAGTTGATGGGTGCTATATTAAATTTGGGAGCACGAATGGAAACACAGTTTAGATCTGAATTAAAAACACAGATGGGAACAATGGAAGCACGGTTAGACTCACTGGGATCACAAATGGGAACAATGGAAACACGGTTAGACTCATTGGGATCACAGTTAGGATCTGAATTGAAAACGGTGGCAACACGGCTAGAAACAGAGATGGAAACAATGGAAACACGGTTAGATTCACGAATAGGGACATGTTTCAAAAATATGAAAGATGAATTAAAGAAAGAAATCAGAGAAGAAGTACAACCGATTTTGAATTCTCACAATAATAGATTAATTGCAGTAGAGATTAGACAAAGGGAACAGGATAGAGAACAGGAGGAAAGAGATCGCGTGATAGTACAGAAATTTTCAGAGTTAAATTTACAACGTGCACACGATAAGGAAGAAATAATTGAAGGAATCGAGGAATCCGTACCAAATGACAGAGTGAATAACTTAGCACAACAATATGAACAGTTAACTACCAAATGTGTCAATACCGAAACCCGAGTCGCGACACTTACGGCAGACGTAGATAAACAGAAAGAAAAAATAGGTGACTCATCGGAAAGAGTTGAGGAGATCTCAGATAAACTGATAAGTCTTAGTTTAAATGGGGACAGAGATTCGGATGATACAGCTCCATTACCATTTGCAGAAACCGAAGAGTACCAGAACATTAATAAGCATGTTAAAAAACAGGGAAAATTTAATGAACGCGTTAAAAAGGAATCTGAGGCATTAGAAAAGCAAGTCAAACAAATTGAAAGCAAAATCGTAGGAAAGGACGGTAGAAGAAATTTGGAATCACCGATAGCAGCGGGTTTTGAAGAAAGTAATTTATTTCATTTACGAGATGCAACAAGAGAGCGCCAGGCGCGCGAACTTGACAATAATCGACATTGGGACTGGGACAGACGCGGTAGGTCTTTGTCGCCACGAGGCGAAAACTTTGACTATAAACACTTTTTGACTGTTCGGAAATTTAAGATCTTCTGCAATTCTAAGAATGACATTCATCCATGTGCATGGTTAGATCAATTTGCGTACGCACTCCCGCCAAATTTGCCACTAAGTCACAAACTGAAATTAATGTGCAGCTATTAATGTCCTCAGGGGATTCACTACACTAAGTGAATATGTGCCGTAGCGTGCACAGGGCCTCGAGCTGTAGTGGTGCTATTTCTCTTTTAGTTTTCTGTACCGCTGCCTACTCTTTCACTATTCTTTGCATCTATCGAAACAACTCTTCAACTATCAATCTATCTAGAGAGCGTGTAAAAAATAACCGGATATGACTATTTTACCCAAAAGTGATTTCGGAAATTACCGTTTGGACTTATTATATCTTCTGCAGCATTCATTCGTAGTTTAAATGAAATTTTACCTGTTTATCTTCGTGACAATATTACTTCATATGTTGACGACATTCTTATTGCTAAACATTCTTGGAGTGAGCACAACAAAATTTTGGATTCATTATTACGTATTTTTGCAAGAGTTGGCATTACAGTGAACTTAGAAAAATCTGAATTTGGTCGTTCTCAGGTGAAATTTCTCGGTCACATTATTTCTACAGAAGGTATTCTTCCTGATCCAGAAAAATTAGACGCTATTCGTAATTATGCTGTTCCTACCACAAAACGTGATGTTCGTAGTTTCCTTGGTGTCTGTAATTTTCTTAGACGCTTTGTTAGATTGGACAATTTGGCCACACCTCGTTTATGTGAACTATCCGGAAAGAAATCTAATTGGTGTTGGGATGAGGAAGCTCAGTCAGAATTTGAACAACTTCGAGATGCTTTAGTTGCTGCTCCACTTCTTTCACACCCGGATTTATCTAAAGATTTTGTTTGGCAACGGACTCATCATACAAAGGCCTAGGTGCACATTTATTTCAAGAGATAGAAGAAAACGGCGTTGTAGTACAAAAGACTATTGCATTTGGAAGTCGTGTTCTCTCGAAATCAGAAAAGAATTATTCGATTACGGAACTTGAAGCTTTGGCTGTTGTTTGGGCTTTTACAAAATTTCGCACATTTCTGTTTGGCAGACATACTAAGGTTTACACCGATCATCGAGCTCTTGAGTTTCTTATGTCGACAAAATTAACTCATGGCAGATTGTCACGATGGGCGTTGTACCTACAGGAGTTTGATTTTAGTATTGTTTACATACAGGGTTCTTCAAATATTGTTGCCGATGCTTCATCACGTGCACCTATGGGTTTGAAACAAAGTGCTGAAGAGGACTGCAAGGAAAACAATTATTGTTTGATGTATATTCAAGGTGTTGCGTTTGAGAACTTTATTTCGTCTTCGCTCCAGGACATCGCTAAGGAGCAAAATAAGGATCCAATCTGGAAGGACATTAAGGAGAAGTGGAGGAGAAAGGAAAGCGTAGCGATTAGACAGCATTATTTAGTTCGCAATGACATTCTTTTCAAACGAAAATCGGTCGACAACTCTGTTTGGTTAGTTTGTATTCCTGATGAGTGGGTTAATAAGCTGATTTGGTATACGCATTTCAGTTATGCACACTTTGGTCCCAGAAAATGCTTTCATAAATTACGAGAAAATTGCTACTTCAATAATATGGAAAAACGTATTCGATTTGTTCTTGCCAAATGCAAATTATGTCAAGAGGCTAAGCCGCCGACAGTTTCTCACAGAGCACCGTTGTTTCCTATCATTCCAGCAAAATTAAAGGACATGGCTGCAGTTGATTTGTTCGGTCCAGTGGTTCGATCTACTAATGGTTTTGCGTACATTTTCGTAGCAGTGGAGTTGACATCAAAATATGTGTGTTTTACACCGTTACGCAAAGCAACAGCTCGTTCAGTATCTAATGCTTTCATTAACCATTTTCTTAAAGAAGTGGGTCATGTTGATAAGGTTATATTAGATAATGGATCACAGTTTCGTTCTAAAATTTGGCTTCGTACTCTACAGCGTCGTAAAATTAAACCAATTTTCATTTCACTTTTTCACCCTCAATCTAACGCTTCAGAGAGATGGATGAAGGAAATCAATAAATTGTGTCGTCTTTATTGTCATCAGAATCACAGAACGTGGGATCAGTATCTTCATACTTTTCAAAACATTCTGAATGAACTTCGTAACGACTCAGCTTCTTTACCACCTATACTGATATTAAAAAACAAAGCACCGACAAATCGCATTTCTGAAATCGTTCCTTTTCCGCCTTCACGGAAACTGCGGCAGTCTGAAGTTGTCAATCTGGCTCTACAAAATATTGCATCTGCGGCTGCTAGAAGAGTGAAATCAGCAAAGCGTCCTGGTCGTTTAAAAATCTTGTCAGTTGGTCAGAAGGTGTTAATTAAGTCTCATCGATTGTCTCACAAAGGAAAAGGCTTGTGTCGGAAATTTTTTCTGCTTTATAATGGTCCATATAGAATTCGCAAAATTATTCATGATAACACTGTAGAAGTAGAAACTCTTAAATCACGACGCTCTAAGGGAATACATCATATATCTAACGTTAAAATTTTTGTGGAATGATATACTTTTGAAAAATTTTTGTAGAATGACATACTTTTGAGGAACTAACAGCTACATGTAAACATGCGGAGAGTACAAGGATACCGCGCTGTGTTTTGGCGGCGGCACATACTCAAAGCAACAGTCAAGTCTGCGCGCCGCACAGGGCAGTCGTTGACCGCAAACAATCACTTCCTACGTCACGCGCCTACAGCTGATCGAGCGCTCAGTGCGAATGCACTGACAGCCGTAAATAAATACACAGTCTAATTTCTCCGATTAAAATCAGTATAAAGCTATAGTGACTTGATGAATTCTGTTATTAACATTCAGTATTTTTCAGGATACGGTTCTGTAAAATATTTAAGAACTTCAGGTAAATTCTGTGCGTGTCCGACGTTAAGACTACTTGCTATCGAGAAAATTTCAGGAAAAATGTCATTTCGAAGAAGAAAGTAATAAACTAAAAAGGTAATTATTAATTGAGTTTATTTTTCAGGTAACATATTTCCACTTAGGTACGTACTTTAGACGTAATTTGCTGCTCGCGATTACGTGATTCATACTTTGTGCTAATTACATGTTCTATGAATTTGCTGGTGAAGCGACGTGCTTGCGTACGTTAACTGATTTTGACAATGATTATCCATGAATTGAGTTGTAACTTGTGTATATTATGCATCGCTTGGCTGCACTGCTTTTTCACTGATGTCATATTTTTAATTATGTGCCTGCTGTGCCTATTTATTTAAATTATAATTGTCACCTGATAAATTGTGCTGATGTGGTTAGGTATGTAAGTTATACTTTGTGATTTAATTGCTTGCGCCTTCATGTTTATTTATTAGATTACATATGAACATTTATTTGCTTACGGTTATACGATGCTAATGACCTGTTTAGTACGTAAGATATATGTTTACTGCTATGCGTATGGATTGCACATTTACACATTTCTGCTTGTTGTCATAACTATACTTTAATTTGGTATATAGCAATGCTGATGTACAGTGTACGGACATGGAGTGTGGGTTACGATGTGGTATGGGTTACGGATTGTTCGCTTGGCAGAGCCTACTTGTAAGATTTGTGCTGCATCCACTTGTTGACATTCTGTTCTCTACTGGTATATTTACTCGCTATTGCTTGTTTTGCTTACGCTCAGTGCCTTATATTTTTAAGATAAGAAAATGAACTGCTATAATTCGACGAACGACATTAGTACAAGAAACTTCATAGAAGTCACATGAGCTGAGGTTTTATGGAATCTGTATAAATTTTTGCTAATAGAAAGGAAGCTAACGACATGACATACCAACACAGTTATTACACTGCATTTTTCGTGAGCAATTGAAATAGGAAGTGACACTTGATACAAGAAATACTCCACATGTTTGCTTCTGTTTGCCATAATTCTTGAAGTGGTGTACACACTGTGAAATATTAGCATCATTCACACTCCGTAATCGTACTTAATTACTGAGAGTTATTCGAACTAAGTCTGTTAGAGGTCATGTATGTATTCTTTGTTTATAATTCATAATGAGTAGAAGATTTTGGTCAGATGGATTACACAGAGGTTGTGTGTTGACAGTGTGTCTTCGGATTGTATGGGATGAGGAGGTTTGCATTAGGATTTTATCTGTACTCGATCGAGGAGACTGACTAGAGGAAAGAGTTGTTATGGAAGTGAAATGATACTGGCAATAAGGTTTATATGTATCGACGTATTGAAGAGGTATTATTGAGGTATTGAGATTATATGAAGTTGATTGGAGTTTTGGTGTATAAGAGGTAAAGTAAGTGAGGTGCATATTTTTTTTTTTTTTTTTTGTTGGTCTATATGGAACAAGGAGGATGAAGATAGCAGACTAGAACACTAAAATGAAAGGAAGATTGTCTACACACACTTTGTTAAATCACTAAGCAGTATGTACTTTTTTTTGGAGAGAGGAAGTTGCATATCTTGGCACACTGACAGTTGTTCAGCAACCGTACATTTTGATCTGGCTTGGCAAACATTGGTCTTGACATGATGACTATGACGTTGACTTAACTATTATTGACTGTTATACATTGCTGTCACTACTACTTGATACACATGATGAACATGAAATTTTGACAGAAGTGGATTCACACAGTTAACACTATTCAATTACACAGTAGTATTTAATGTGGATGAAAGATGAGTGAGTGTGTTTCGTGTGTTTTCCTTCCTAATCCTACCCACCTATCTCCTAAATATTATTTTATTTGTTTGTAGTGGCTTGCACTGACACCCATAAATATTATAGGTTTACTGATGTTTGTGTATTTGTAATAGTAATATGACAATTATCTGATATCATTTGTGTGTTTGTTATGATTTGTATGTTTAGTGTAAGAGCATTGTAAAAGCATTTGTATGTGCATTCAAACTATTGTTCATGCTTGAACTGTCTGATTAGTGATAGTAAATATTATGGACTGTTACTTGTACTTTATCTACATGATTGGTACCACTAGGACATGTTTAATTTCTGCTGATGAACTGTGTGTTGAGTGATAGTGAATATTATGGGCTGCTGTCTGCACCTGTTCCACAATGCTGGGTGCCACTGATGGACTGCTTCCACTGAAATGATGTCACCTGTTGGAGTCTGCACCTGTTCCACAATGCTGGGTGCCACTGATGGACTGCTTCTACTGAAATGATGTCACCTGATGGAGTCTGCACCTGTTCCACAATGCTGGGTGCCACTGATGAACTGCTTCTACTGAAATGATGTCACCTGATGGTGTCTGCACCTACTCAACATTGCTGGGTGCCACTGATGGACTGCTTCTACTGAAATGATGTCACCTGTTGGAGTCTGCACCTGTTCCACAATGCTGGGTGCCACTGATGGACTGCTTCTACTGAAATGATGTCACCTGATGGAGTCTGCACCTGTTCCACAATGCTGGGTGCCACTGATGGACTCCTTCTACTGAAATGATGTCACCTGTTGGAGTCTGCACCTACTCAACATTGCTGGGTGCTACTGCTGGAACTGTCAACCACTTGTTGTGTAAACATTTTATGTGAATATTTGTATAAACTGATTTTTTGTGTATTACTGTTTGTGAAAAATTATGAGACTCTTACCTGTACATATTCGTCATTGCTGACGCTATTGATTGAACTGTTTAACCACATAATACTTGTGTAAACTATTATGTAAAGTCACATGTATGAAAGAATTTGTATTGCTTAGTGTATTTTATATATTAGGCTATTGAAAGGTCAGTGCAAAGCCAAAATTTTATCTAGTTATATGATATTTACGTATTAATATTATCTTTTATTTTTGTCTGTATTTTTTTGACGAATTTGGTGGTATTTTCACCACGAATGCTGGCAAAAATACCATCAAATTCTAGCCCGTGGAGGAAGGGCATATGAAAGGTGGCTACACTGAGCCACAGCGCCAAAAATCGCGCCAGAGAGAGTATTGTTCCGCCGCCTCCACTGGCAGTGCTCATTGAGAGGTAGCGGCAGGCAGTCCTTGCCGAGCAGTTGTGGTGGACACTGCTTGTATCTTAAGTTGGAATGAGATGGGGTAGTAGTGAGTGTTTGTTCGATGTTTTATGCAGCTATGTGATGGGAGAGATAGTAGATGTTGTTCCAATGGAGATATTGTAATGACCTGAGTGCTTTTCGTCAATATAAATTAAGGTAACTAACTACTGTTCTTTATTTTCTTATTATTTGTGTGTCCTGAATAATGCTTCATTATAGGTTCAGTCAACAAAGCATCTGGCGTGTGTTCTTGTATTAGAGTGTAATTCTGGGTTTCTTGCACAATTATAGTATTTCCAATTTTCTTTTATCACGTCAGTATAAATGATATTTAAAAATTCTTGTCTTGTTGAAGAAGAACCGTGCCAGATGTGCGTTGAGTCACACTCCCACACACAGAACAGTTATACTTGTGCTTTGGTTTCGTAGGTTTTATAGTTGCTGGGGACTTAATTAATTAATTGTGTTAACGAAAATTTTCATTTCATTCTTTGTTGTCATTCTATGCAGTCAGATAGCGTAACAATTAGTTGTCAGGGCCAGCCGTTTACGAGACTTGCGTAATCGGACATACAGCGACAGGAAATTAAAAAAGTATTTGCATTTCATTTTATTAAGCCCCCATGCAACTGATGTGACAGGGTCCAGCATCTGCAACGCTGAGACGGATTCATGAGCCATAGGCCGGGCCGCCACAGTCAAGACGGGACTGTACAAGGGCTTTTTGCAGCAGCAACAATCTAGGGCAATTTGCACCTCTGTCGGTGTGACTCAGGCAACGAAGAATGTTAAGATGCTGCCAGCACTTTTGCTTAAGCTGACGAAGATGGAGAAGTCAAGTCAAGCAGGTGTCGAAAACAAGTCCTAAAAAGCGATAAGAGTCTCCTACATTAAGGAGATGGTCATCAAGATAAAGTTCTGGGTTCGGGTGAACTGCGCAGTGTCGACAGAAGCAAATAACCCACAGCTGCTGCGAGACCATTAATGCCTACAAAAATGAGAGCGATGTTTGGTACAGAGCTCTACGGGACACCATTCCCTTGGATATGGGAGGGAGCTATGTGAAGCACCGACTCGAACTCTGAAGGTGTGGAGCGGCAAAAAGTTATGCATAAAGATCGGGAGAGGGCTCCGGAGACCCCACTCGTGTAATGTAGTGAGGATGTTGCGTCGCAAGTGGTATCATAGGCTTTTGTTAGATCAGAAAAGATGGCAATAAGGCGATGACGGCGGGAAAAGGCGTTCAGATGGGAGACGTCAGGTCTACCAAGTTATCAGTGGTTGGCGAAAACCGCGTTAGGACGGAGCCAGAAGACTCCGAGACTCAAGGAACCAAAACAGGCACCACCTCACCCTATGTTCAAGCAGCTTGCAAAGAACGTTGGTGAGGCTAACAGGACAATGGCTGTCCATATCGAGTGGGGTCTTACCAGGTTAGGAACTGGAATGATGCTACTTTCTCGCCATTGTGACGGGAATTTGCTTTCGTGCCAGATGTGGTTGAAGATGGCAAGGATGTAGCGTTGGTAATACGCTGATAGATGTTTAATCATTTGGCGACTGATGCGGTCTGGCCCAGGGGTTGTGTTGGGACAATGAGCAAGGGCACTCAGAAATTCCCACTTACTGAATGGACCATTATATGGCTCAGGGTGGCACGTAGTAAAAAACATAAGTTGTTGTTACGCCCGCTGTTTATCGTACGAAAAGTGGGTTGGTGATTCTCAGATACAGAGGTTCGAGCATAATGCTCAGCTAAATACTCTGCAATTTTGTGTTGGTATATACAGCTTTATGTGTGGAAATCCCAGGTATAGCTGCAGGGGTCTGATATCCATAAAGAACTGATAGATGTTTAATCATTTGGTGGATGTTGTGGTCTAGCCACAGGTTGTGATGGGACGATGTGCAAGGGCACTGAGAAATTCCCACTCACTAAACAGAGCGTTAATGGCTCAGTATGGACTGTAGTGAAAGACTGATGCTGTCGTTACACCCAATGGTTCAGGGTATGAAACGTGATGTGGTAATTCTCAGGCACAAGTAAAATACTGGGTTGGTATATACAGCTGCATGTGTAGAAATCCCAGGTATATCTGAAGGGGTCTGATATCCATAAAGGCATCTGGTGTTAGTCCAAACCTGGGAAGGAGAGGTTCATGTTCCAGTGGTGGAGATGTACCCTTCCCAACAGTCCTGTTTCTGTCGTAGCACGGAGCCACTGCAAGGCAATGAGGTGCTCCATTGATGGGTGCTACTTATGATGTTGCAGGGCCCGACTATGATCTCTAACAGCTACAGCGATTTCCAGCGTCCACCAAGGCACTGCCTTCTGCCAAGGACAATCTGAGTAACAAGAGATTGCCGATTCAGCTGCAGAAACAACGGTCACAGTAACATTATCGGTCACCACATCGGTGTTGCCATGCAATTGAGAGCCAACGGTGGTTAGACAGGAGAAAGCGTCCTAGCCAGCCTTGGTAAGAGTCCATTTGGGCAATGGTTCAGGTGAGAGGCATAAGAGGATGCGCAGGAAGAGTGGAAAGTGGCCACAACAACACAAGTTGTCATGAGCTCTCCAGTGTGTAGAAGGCAGAAGGCCAGGACTGCAAACTGTGAGGTCAATGGTCGAGTATTTGACATGTGCCACACTGAAATGAATGGGGGCGCCTGTAGTTTGGAGGTAAAGATCGAGTTCATTCAGAAGATTCCCAACATCTTTACCACAGACAGTAATCTTGGTTCCATCCCACAAAGGATTATGGACTTGATATCACCCAAAAGTAGAAAAAGTGGGGGGAGTTGAGGAAAGTAGACATTACAGATGGTAATTTCCCGTGTTGAACTCACCCTGACAGCTAAGACTTCTAAAGTTTTATGAAGGGGCACAGGTTCATTGTAGACAGAGGTTAGGACGCACACACCAACAAACACACACACACACACTCACATGACACCCTGTTACAGTCATTACGATTTTTGTAATACCCTCAACAGCCATGAAGGGCAGGGGTCTTCATTACTGGAAACCAGGTTTCCTGAAGGGCAATGAAGAAAAAAGGTGTAATGCTCAAAAGTTATTGTAGCTCAGCTAGGTGGGGGGAAAATCACTGCAGTTCCACTGGAGGCTGACGCTTTCTGTAGTCTAGGAAGCCATGAAAAGACCAACGAGACAGTTTCCACCTCAGGGTCACCTGCTGCCACTTGTTGAGGGCTTGTGGTCTCTGTGTCCATTGGTTACGATGCTCCAGTGAGATCTAGGTCCTCAGGGAACACTATGATCTGTAACTCATCCACAGAATTGGAAATTGATGATGATACTTGGTTTGTGGGGCGCTCAACTGCCCAGTTATCAGCGACCATACAAAGTCTCAATTTTTACACTGTCCAATTTTTTACAAAGTCCAATCTAGCCACTGTCAATAAAATTCTTCTGGGTCTGGGACCACATTGTTAACTATAGAATTCCGACGTTTCGGTGACTATTACAAGACGCCTTCCTCAGGGTGTATTTACTGTGACAACAGCCATGGGGACCTATGTTTACAAAGTAGCCACTGTCATGAATGATGATGATAGTGACATGATGATGATAACACAGACGCCCAGTCCCCAGACAGAGAAAATCTCCAATCTGGCCATGAAGAATTGGAACTTGCAGGAAGCTATGTTGTGGGAGCCACTGGGCTCTCTTTTTTCTTTCCAGTTTTCTTCTTCCTCTCCTCTCACTTCTCTTTTGGCTATTCCAGCTGGGAGGGATTCTCTGAGTTTTTCTTAGGAACCAATAATGATCGTGAAGGCCTAGACCAGCAGCTTGTTGCTCCTTCAGCCACCGGTGGTGTCTGGCTTCACAGTAGCAGAAGCTTTGGAAAGCAGTGTCCCAAAGGATACCTTCCTTGAGAAGAACTGTAGGAGGCTGTTTCTTCCCTGGCTGAGGGGTGGGGACCAATGTCTCAGATGGCTGGGGGGCGTTGCTCCTAAAGTAGATGGGGAGCAACAGGAGGAGGAGTGCAATGGGGCAGGCATATTCTGGCAGCACTGAGGGCCAATTACACGAGGCACAGCTGGCGGGGTCACTGTCGCCGAAGAGCGCAATGTCGAAGCTACTGCATTAGTCCAGATCATGCGCACAAGGTTTAGGCTGTCATATTTCTTTTTTGCCTCTGGTCAGTCTGTCCAGTGTCTTATATTCGATTATTTTCCACTCTTTTTAATGGTTCAGTCTGGCGAACAGGGAGAATGGTACTCTCTGCAGTTGACACAAATACACAAGCACCGCATATGGGGAGGAACATAGGGCTTAACTCACGCTGGTATATCACCACCGCGACCTTTCTGGACAACGTATCACCTTCAAAGGCTAAGGCACTGGTAGCCTGACGAAGTGTACACCTCGACACTGTAGATTGGCAGACTGCAGGAGGAGGCCTTTATGGATTGTAATCCCCTGGACCAAGTTTCAGCTTTTATTGGGGGTAATGGAAACTGAGAAATCCCAGTTTGTCACAGGCGAGCAATGCACGAAACTATGCATGGGATGCTGTTTGCATCAACAGTGATCCATTCCGAATTTTGGACATTCCCGCCACTTCCCCAAGCTTGTTCTCTAATTCTCTACAGAAAACAGAGGCTTTGTTGTTAAAAAGGATTCCCAATCAGACCTGTCGCAAACTAAGTATTGAGGAGAATACGCCTGTCCGTGCTCTTTAGCCCTGCGTCCTTCCCACGGTGTACCCAGGGATGGGAACGATCTGGAGTCATACCTGTCAGCATTGTAATGGCTATTCCTCACTTACAGGCGTGGGGCCATTCGACCACCAGTGTCGGGCAACTTAATCTGATGCCACCCACTCAGATCAGGGGCTCTCCCCATAAGCGTCCCCCAGCCACAGTAAAGGCCACCTGGTGCTACGGCTGTTGCTGGGAGTCCTGATGCCCCAAGAACATGAGCATATGCTCCTTGCCATACGGGAGAGCTTGCAGCTCAGGCATCATCAGTGTGATCCCTGTATTGTCAGGGGCTACAACCAAGAGGTTACAAGACAGAAGCCCCCCCCCCCACCTCACACACACACACACACACACACACACACACACACACACACAAACACATACACACACGGACTGGCTACGGCGCTGGATATTAAGTGTGAAAAGATCCAGTATTATATTGGATGCAGGAGATGACAACGCACAATAGATGTAATGTATGCAACCCGTAAGACATTCATGCCCAAAAGGCTGGATTGCAGGTGCAATTACATTGCCATTACAATAATAGGTGCAGAAGGACTCAGCATGCAATGGGTATCTGATGCACCACGTAAAGTGTCCCCCAAGTGGCGTGTACTACTGTATAATTAGGAAAGGGGGAGGTCAAATTCTAAAAGGGGACCATAACTTATTAGACTGAAAAGTAGAGAACTCCTTTTACTCGCCTGAATGACAGACAGAAATACCAACCCCCAAACCCGCTGGGGGGCGTCTCTTGTCGAGAGAAACGTTTTCATTGGCCAGGGTGACTTTGTCGAGAAATAAATATGTAAACATGAGGAACAAAGATGTAGAATGTTAATAAGGTTTTTATTTAAAAAAGCCTTAAGAGATTCCACATAAGAAGTTCGAAGGGTTTATTTTTTAGCACTTTTCGTAGCTGATTTTCTGGATTTTCTGTCCCGCGCTCGTGCGATGGTTTGAAGGACGTGATGTATTACGATTTTCTACTGCGGAACAATTTCGGAAGACCGAACTCAGTATTTCTTCCGTTTTGGAGATAATGTGTGTCTCTTCTGTTTTGGAGCCAATGTGATCATTGAGCGACCTTAATAGGTGATTGTGATCGGCTTGTTGAATTTAAGTAAAACGGAAGTTTCTGAGGCATATTAGTCATTTCAGCTGCCAAAATTTTAGTTTAGAATTCTTTGAATACTTTTTGCATTGCTCTCCTTACATCCATTTTGGCTACATTCAGCTTTTGTTTGTCATATAGACTAGTACTTCTCTTAAATACATGATGAAGCTGTGTTTGGTTTGGTAGCAAGTTTCCCACCCCTTACAATTTGGCTTAGCATTTGAAGGATTAAGGCATATTGTACAGTGCTTATGAATTTTATACATTTGTGATCGATATCTTAGTCATCAGAGCTGAATATTGGTGTTGTTTGCTCAGATATTCTACAATTTGTCCCCTGTTTCTGTTACGAACATAAATTATTTTCTTTTCTTTCTTAACTTTCCTTGAAGCACCTGTAGTCATTGAAGCTTTAACAGCGTTATTATCATTGCGCCCTCCTCTGCATTAACTGATTCGAAAAGTTCAGGTCTGTTAGTCAATAGGAAGTCTAAAACGTTGCACTCAGCAAGGAAAAAGGGAAGGAAGATTACAGTTTAACGTTCTGTCGACATCGAGGTCAAGAGGGACGGATCACAATCTCGGATTGTTTCAAGGATGGTGAAGGAAATCGGCCGTGCCCTTTCAGAGGAAGCACCCCGGCATTTGCCTGAAGCGATTCAGGGAAATCACAGAAAACCTAAATTCGGATGTCCAGACGTGGATATAAACCTTCATCCTCTTGAATGCGAGACCAGTCTGCTAACCATTGCACCATCTCGTTCGGTTTTGTCTTCGCGAATACCAGTAAATTCTCTGAATTTGTGTCATTTCATTTGTATAAGTACCTACATCTGGATTTCAGGTTGGATCCCCCATTTACGCTCGATGCTGAGGTACTATTCCAGAACATGGAGAGTGCCGGAAATTTTGTTCGTTTGTAAGGGGGAATTTAAAGTAGAATGGGGAGGCAGCGAGAATTTGGATCAGGGAGGGAAGTGTGCCAGGGTAATCCGTGTAGTAGGGTGGACCGTTATGCCAAGATGGCTTAGAGGCTAACACATCTGCCTGATAAGCAGGAAATCCGGGTTCGATTCCCGGACTTGGTACACATTTTCACTCACCGTTTCAGTCTATATACATAAAATGTCATACAACTTTACTCGTACCTCTCAGATTCAGTATATGTGGTCTGGAGTAGCTGTGAAACGTTGGCAATAGGCTGCTGGTATGACTAAACGTGCATGCTGGTGGTTGTGGAGACAGGCTTGCTATTGTACGTGCTCAGTAGGACACTCACTTTCTGTGTTTGAAGGCCACTCACTATAGTGAAAATATGTACTCATTCACTGAAATCATTCTGTCACTGATCATGGGTACGCAGGTGTGTTTTCCCCTTCGTAGATGCTCTTCCCGTTTATGAAGTACGTACAGAACAGTTCACCTCGAAACTAGATCATTGTAGCTATATTCTTTCTACTCTCGATCGACCAGTCAGTATTGCTCCTAATTCTGGATCCTTATCTGCTAGGAGAAAATAGAATTTCGTCGTTTGTACGTTAAAAAATGCACGAAAACATCAAGGATGTGCACACCCAACTGCAACGGCGGATGGTACAAGAGAGGCGTTGAGAATTCTGGTGCGGCTGGTCCCGGTGGAGGTTCGAGTCCTCCCTCGGGCATGGTTGTGTGTGTTTGTCCTTAGGATAATTTAGGTTAAGTAGTGTGTAAGCTTAGGGACTGATGACCTTAGCAGTTAAGTCCCATACGATTTCACACACATTTGAACTTTTTTTATTTTTTATTTATTTATTTTTTTTTTTTGAGAATTCTGGTGCGATTTACTGCTAAATTTCGAGGGCGTATGTTTCTAGAAGATGCAACCAATATATTTCTTCCACCTGAATATATCTCGTTAGAAGATTACAAACATAAAATCAGAAAGATTGGCTTACCAGCAGTCGTTCTTCCCCCGAACCACTCGTGACTAGAACAGAAAAGGGGGCAAGTGACAGTAGCATTCCAAGTACCCCCAACCACGTACCATAACGCGGCTACTAAAGGCTACAGTCCAAACAAACACCTTACTAACACTTAAATTGATATTAAATGTTAACAGATGCTTCTTTTTCAGAAATGTTTTTCTTGTTATTCCCACTCTGCATTTCATATCATCTCTACTTCAGCCATTATCAGTTATTGCACAAACAGAAAAAACTAATCTAATTTGTGACTTGTGCATGTCACCCTGGCTGTTAAATTCTTCGTCTCATATATCATATGAACATATCTCAGAGCAAGCCGTGTTGATCCGCGATCTTTCTTTGTGTTGTTACACCGCCCTTGCCTAATGGTCCTCAGATAAAGCTCGTTACTAGCCGACGTCTTTTGGGAAGCAGATATGAAACTAGATGGTCAGGAAATTTTTATTTGGAGTTGAGCTGCTAAATACTAAATACAGATTTGCTGGAAGACGATGTTAAGAATTTTCATAGATGTGGAAATGAGTTTCTGAAGAATTGTGATTCAAGGTAAATGTATGTCTTTGCACACTTGCACGTAGTTAGGGCTATGTTGTAATATTAACTGTCGTACAGTGATTTGGTTGAAATATTTATCTCATTGATTGCTCACAGCTGGAGAAGTTAGTTCTTCTCCCACATATACATTTTATGGAAAAATAGATATCATTTTGGATAGGTTAATCATTTGTGTAAAGTAAATTTTTGAATAATTAATCAGTTATGATTGTTTCTAAAACCAGTCATTTTTGTGTACAGTCAATATTGTTCACCATCTTGAAACTGAAGTTTAAAGAAATTCTTTTCTATAAAACTGGTCTAGAAAAATCATTTGTAGGAAAATTAGTACCCACTATTATTTACATGCAAGACATACTATCTTGTTTGTGTACGCGTAGCACGTGCCGGTACACAAGCGTTTGAATTTTATTTTTAGTTTAACATTTTAATTTAGCTTTGCTGCGGCGCTGCTTGTTGAGTTCCACGTTGGAGAGAAAATGTTTACTGTACCGAGGTAACTGTAAGAAAAGTTCAGTGCCATTGTCATACTGTGAACTATACAGAACAACGTCATTGCACAGTTAATCAGTGATTAGGTCTGATAGCTTACATTCAGTTTGGAAGTTATTTTCGTGTTACATAAAGTATATTTCAGTGAACAGCGTGATTTGTCATTGTGTGAAACAATTTTCGTATTCTGAGTTTCGTTTTACAAGTTAGGTACGTAAATCAGCAGTGGACTTTAATTAAAGTAATTTGGATAATTTATTCGGAAAAAATTTAGTAGTTCATTTGATGTGCAATTTTAATTTGTTTTGTTTTGTTTTGGCGTATTTTTGAGATGTTGAAAAGTGAATAGTCTGACGTAAGGCAACACACCACTGTTCATTCGACTGTCGCAATACAGGGTTCAAGTAATCACATTTTTCAATAATTATTTTCGTGCACTTTCACTTTAAACTACTTACACACAGTTATATGTATAAAGAAGAACACTTACATATTCCCTCAGAAACGCTTGATTTTATTCGATCACATTCCGTTACTCTTGTTTTACCTTTATTGATGTTCAGCTTGTATTCTCTTTGCTAGACACTTTCCATTCCGTTCAACTATTATTCATAGTCGTTTGCCATCTCTGGCAGAATTACGATGTCAACGACAAATCTGAAAGTTTTTATTTCTTCTCCCCAATCTTTTACCCCCTTTTCAAATTTATCTTTGATCTACTTTATCGCTTACTCAGTGTACAACCTGAGTAGTATAGAAATAGACTACAACCCTGTCTCAATCCCATCTCAACCACTGTTTCCGTCTCATATCCTTCGACTCTTACAACTGCAGTCCGGTTTCTGTACAAATTGTGTATAATCTTCAGCTTCCTGTATCTTATCTTTGAAACCTTCAAAATTTCAAAGAATTTAGTCCAGTCAGCAAGGTCAACAGTTTTTTTTCTAAATCTACAAGGGCCTTACACTTATACCTTTCTTCAGCCTGTCTTCTAGGATACGTCGTAGGATCACAATTGCTCGCGTTGTCCTACATTTCTCCAGAACCTAAACTCATCTTCCCCGGGTCAGCTTCTACCAGTTTTTCCATTCTACTGTAAGTAACTGGTGTCAGTATTTTGCAACCATAACTTATTAAACTGATGGTTTGGTAATATTCGCACCTGTCGTCAAATGCCTTCTTTTGAATTGGAATTATTACATTCTTCCTAAAGTCTGAGGCTTTTCGTCTGTCTCAAATATCATGTACACCAGGTGAATAATGTCGTCATGGTTGGTTTCTCAAAGGATCTCAATACTCCTGAGGGAACGTCGGATACTCCAGAGGTTTTGTCTCTACTTACGTCTTTCAGTTCCCTGTCAGCCGCACAGGGTCTTGTCACGGTTCGCGCGGCTCACCCCGTCGGAGGTTCGAGTCCTCCCTCGGGCATGGGTGTGTGTTGTCCTTAGCATAAGTTAGTTTAAGTTACATTACGTTGTGTGTAAGCCTAGGGACCGATGACCTCAGCATTTTGGTCCCAAAGTCCTCACCACAATTTTTTTAAGTTCCCTGTCAAATTTTTCTAGCATTATCTTATCTCTCAACTTATATTTACGTATTTCCTCTTCTCTTTTTATAATTTTGTTTTCAGGTTCCTTCCCATACATGTGCCGCAGATTTTCGGTATAGCTCTGGGAAACGGTTCGAAAACACTGTCCATTGACATAGTATACTCTATAGCACAATATCTATATTAGGGGGCTGAAAGACGGTTTCAATCCGAGGTCTATTTGTGACCCGTCTAATTTTACTTGATGTTGCTCCACAGAACGAAAGAAACTCCAGTGCTAATTTTATTCAGCTGATTGACTGGATTTGGGTTTGCATTTTCTGAAGAGTTTGATTTCATGTGCTCCTGACGAAAACAGTGACGGATATTGTCGAAAGTTGGGATTTTTATGGAGAACTAACGTGACAAGCTCGCCGAGAATATATAACGCAACAAAACCATCGCGAAAGACATCATAGGTATAAGGTATAAGGGCGATTCCCATAAAAGCGCATCGACTGTTTTTCATTTGTGCTATTACACGCATCATCAAGCAATTGTCAAGTGAGCAATCATGAACTTTGAATTAGCTCTGAGGGACCTTTCTCTAGTTTTTGCAGTGTATAGCGTGAAGTGCTGCGGTCCGAAGCCTCTACCGACGGTAAGTGCTCAGGCCTATCTCGTGCCGTACTGCCATTCCACTACATTAATTAGTGAAATTGTACGACAGAGTCTAATGCAGGCCCACTTAAATCGAAGTAACGCATTACATTCGTTCCGGGTGAAGCAAGCACCGAAGAGATCTGCTTCTCCGCGCGCTCCCTGAGAAATGCCAGGTACGAGCTGTTATTTCCTTTATTACGGTTGCGCTTTATTCGGAGGAGATTTCCAACCAACAGCAGAAGAAATACAGCTTACACAGACAGCAGTCTGTGCTATACTGCATTTATTTAGTCAAAATGCAAAAAAGAACAAAAGCTGTATATGATAATAAAAATTGTCATTGAAATTTAGTATAAAATTTAATGAGTTAATTGAATTTTTGCCGCCAGTTTTCTTTGTTGATAGAAAAACTACAACTGAAATATAAAATTAAAATTGTAATAAAGGTCTGAAGAAAACTGAGACGGTAAACGATAATTACACTCCTGGAAATTGAAATAAGAACACCGTGAATTCATTGTCCCAGGAAGGGGAAACTTTATTGACACATTCCTGGGGTCAGATACATCACATGATCACACTGACAGAACCACAGGCACATAGACACAGGCAACAGAGCATGCACAATGTCGGCACTAGTACAGTGTATATCCACCTTTCGCAGCAATGCAGGCTGCTATTCTCCCATGGAGACGATCGTAGAGATGCTGGATGTAGTCCTGTGGAACGGCTTGCCATGCCATTTCCACCTGGCGCCTCAGTTGGACCAGCGTTCGTGCTGGACGTGCAGACCGCGTGAGACGACGCTTCATCCAGTCCCAAACATGCTCAATGGGGGACAGATCCGGAGATCTTGCTGGCCAGGGTAGTTGACTTACACCTTCTAGAGCACGTTGGGTGGCACGGGATACATGCGGACGTGCATTGTCCTGTTGGAACAGCAAGTTCCCTTGCCGGTCTAGGAATGGTAGAACGATGGGTTCGATGACGGTTTGGATGTACCGTGCACTATTCAGTGTCCCCTCGACGATCACCAGTGGTGTACGGCCAGTGTAGGAGATCGCTCCCCACACCATGATGCCGGGTGTTGGCCCTGTGTGCCTCGGTCGTATGCAGTCCTGATTGTGGCGCTCACCTGCACGGCGCCAAACACGCATACGACCATCATTGGCACCAAGGCAGAAGCGACTCTCATCGCTGAAGACGACACGTCTCCATTCGTCCCTCCATTCACGCCTGTCGCGACACCACTGGAGGCGGGCTGCACGATGTTGGGGCGTGAGCGGAAGACGGCCTAACGGTGTGCGGGACCGTAGCCCAGCTTCATGGAGACTGTTGCGAATGGTCCTCGCCGATACCCCAGGAGCAACAGTGTCCCTAATTTGCTGGGAAGTGGCGGTGCGGTCCCCTACGGCACTGCGTAGGATTCTACGGTCTTGGCGTGCATCCGTGCGTCGCTGCGGTCCGGTCCCAGGTCGACGGGCACGTGCACCTTCCGCCGACCACTGGCGACAACATCGATGTACTGTGGAGACCTCACGCCCCACGTGTTGAGCAATTCGGCGGTACGTCCACCCGGCCTCCCGCATGCCCACTATACGCCCTCGCTCAAAGTCCGTCAACTGCACATACGGTTCACGTCCACGCTGTCGCGGCATGCTACCAGTGTTAAAGACTGCGATGGAGCTCCGTATGCCACGGCAAACTGGCTGACACTGACGGCGGCGGTGCACAAATGCTGCGCAGCTAGCGCCATTCGACGGCCAACACCGCGGTTCCTGGTGTGTCCGCTGTGCCGTGCGTGTGATCATTGCTTGTACAGCCCTCTCGCAGTGTCCGGAGCAAGTATGGTGGGTCTGACACACCGGTGTCAATGTGTTCTTTTTTCCATTTCCAGGAGTGTATATCAAGTTATCCATTACGCGGAAAGGAAAGTATCCAGGTTGCCCCTGACCGTTTTCATCACTGCTTCGTAATCATCTTTGGAGCGCGTAGTAACTATGTACTGGTCGCGTCCGGTAAGACGAACGGTGAAATTATTTTGCAAGACCGATTTAAGTCCTAGGATTTATAATCCTATTTCCAGTTAATAACTATCGCTGGTGGAGGTAGTAGATAGTAATTTTTTTCACACTGCTGAAACGATTGCCGCCAGACGCAGTGCAAATTCTGAAAGTCACTTTCAACACCTCCCTGAGGACCTCCAGTTGTCCCTCCGCATGGCCCGATTATGGGCCAGCCTGTTGTCCTTCTCCATCTTCGGAATAGCTACCATCTCCACAAAAAAAGTGGTTCAAATGACTCTGAACACTATGGGACTTAATATCTGAGGTCATCAGTTCCCTAGAACTTAGAACTACTGAAACCTAACTAACCTAAGGACGTCACACACATCAATGCCCCAGGCAGGATTCGAACCTGCGACCGTAGCGGTTGCACAGTTCCAAATACTGTAGCGCCTAGAAGCGCTCAGCCATCCCGGCCGGCGGAAAGCAGAAAGCGACGCGTGAGTTTGGGGGAGGAGGGGAGGGGGGGGGTTGAGGAGTGCTTCTCAAACCACTCTGACACAATTTGGAAGCAATGGGTGGTACTGAATTTACAGGTCGCCATCAGGGTGCTGAAGGCAAACTAAAGGGTGTACATGTGATCATCTGGCATCATAGAGGGGCTTGAAGATGATATAATGGGACACTGGAATCGACTGCAGTAAAAATTAGACTTGTAAGGACAGCTGGAGGTGTCATATCTGTTACATAAAACTGCAGTAACAGCTGTCGTCCCGTAATCCATCGGAAGATCGATGTACCGCGACACCTGGACAATTTCCGCACCGCTCGCCTGTGAAGACGATGGCAGACTAATATGTAACGCCCTTAATTACGACATGAACAAGCTAGAAACACGAATTATGGGGAATTATACTGCATACTTAAAAATGACTCTGAGCACTATGGGACTTAACATAGGAGGTCATCAGCCCCTCGAAGTTAGAACTACTTAAACCTAACTAACCTAAGGACATCACACACATCCATGCCCGAGGCAGGATTCGAACTTGCGACCGTAGCGGTCGCGCGCTTCCAGACTGAAGCGCCTAGAACCGCTCGGTCACAGCGGCCGGCTCTTCACAAAGTCTAACCATATGGCCGAGACCTTGGTAGTTAAAGCACTGTACCCTTCCGCACTTCGCTCTCAGTTTTTCTACTCCTACTTTTATATTCGCTCACGGACACAACACAGAATGCGAGCCTGGAGACATTGTCGTCCGATCAGCTGCTAGTGACGTTCGACACAGATGGGGTGGCACCGCCGGAGAGCCGCATGCCGCTGCATGACGAACCAGACGAACTGCTTCTGCCAGCTTCCCCAGTCATTCTAAAGTATCGGAGAGGAAAACTGGCTTTCTCGTAAATGGCAGATCACGAGAAACGCTCCCACAAAACGCCTGAGAATAGACTTCGGCGCATCATCTCGACCGCTGTCACACACCACCACAACCAAGATTGGGCTGGCAAGATTTCCACCCTTAGAAGTGATGACGGCAGCGCTTGGAAGACCAGAAAGCAGCTGCTGAGGCAACACCAGCGCATCCCGCCAGTGGATGCGGCACGTGACGTCATCGATAATCCGGATACGAAAGCCAGCGTGTTAGCCGACACCTTCACAGCTAACTTCGCGCTGGTAGAAGACGACGACGGTCGCCTGGTAGCGGAGCTGTTAACGGTGTTCCTGGACAATCGTGCTGGAGACGAAACCATCGATACCATCACAGAAGATGACGTCCTTCAACAGCTCACACAGCTGGAGCACAGGAAAGCAGGAGGGTGCGACATGATCGAAAACACGCTGCCGAAACGATTGCCATCAGACGCAGTGCGAAAAATTGGAAATTTGTGGTAAGGTCTTATGGGACCAAACTGCTGAGGTCATGGGTCCCTAAGCTTACGCACTACTTAACAACTTAAACTAACTTACGCTAAGAACAACACACACACACACACCCATGCTCGAGAGAAGATTCGAACCTCCGACGGAGGGAGCAATGACGCAAGAGCGCGTTCTGAAGGTCATCTTCAAGTCCGTCCTGAGGACCTCCAGTTATCCAGCATGGCAACATACGGCGATGGTAGCTATTCCGAAGGTGGGGAAGGGCAACAGGCTGTCCAAAAATTACAATTCTATAAGCCTGCTGCCATCGATGTCCAAGATCTTCGAACGACCCTACGCCAATTGGCTGCAGCGTCGACGAGGAAGGCCTGCTTCCTGACTAGCGATACTGATTCCGAAGGGTACATTCGACGCAGCACCATCACATTCCAGTGATGGAGAAGCCGATCGGGGTACTGGAGTGTCGCGAGTGCCTTTGGGGCAGTACTCCCTGACGTCTCCAGAGCTTCTGACAGCATGTGGCTCTATGCCCCCTATTCAAGCTACTTGTACTGGGGGTTTTGGTGTCACACGTACGCGAGCTTCAGTCCTATTTGAGCAGCCGCGCCTTCCACGTTCGAGCAGTTAGCAGCATCTCGACGGCCCACCACATCCGAGTGCTAGTAGCGCAGTCGTCCGTCCTCAGGCCCTCCTGCAGTCCAAATCCAAGTCCACGGCAGACCTCCCAAGGCGTCGAGGGTCCACCTGGCCCTCAATGCGGATGATACCACGCTATTCTGGTGGAATATGAGCATCCACAGATGCGGTGAGGATTGCAACTGAACTGCAATAAGCTGGGAGCTTGGGCCACCAAATGCTCAGGTTCAATGCAACAAGAGCCAGGCAGTGATTTTCACAAGAAACAAGATTCTGGTGGATCTCTAGCCAGTGCAGATCATACCCTGGTTGCACACCGGTTGATACCTCATGGTCTCCGTGGACCGACGCTTAATGTGGAAGGCGCTGTCCTCACACTGCGGCACTACACTGTACATAGCGCTTACAGCACAGCACTGGAATACATCGCCTTAGTGTGCGGAATGGCCGCCAATACGTCAATCAAGAGATCGTAGACAATACAAAACAAGGCACTGCGGCTTGCATGGCACCTGCCGCAAGACTACGGCACTACTGAACTGCACCAGAACGCCGGAATTCCGATGCTCAGATCCGGCAGTCAGCGAGCAAGTGCGCGGAAGTCTGACAACCAATTCGTCAGTACCGTCGGCAACCAGGTGCACTGGCGACCGACCATCAGATGGCGGGAACTGCTACGTAAGCAGCGTCAGCATGCACCAGCAACACGGGACGAAGGGAAACGGGTCACCAACACAGAAGAAAAACCGCCAAGAGACGTAACAACAAGCAAACCGAGTAGGAAGTATCAGTTAAGCTGATAAACCTACAAATTACAAGGTTAGAAATCCTCGAAAAGTCAGCTGTCTGGTCGGCTGGTTGGCAGCAGATGTCAATGGTGCAGGACTGCCTCCGTCTCCGACCACAGCAGCTGTGGCCAAACTCAATCCTAAGAATAAGACACAAACATGCTAGAAAGTGCACTCTGCAAACGCAGATGGGTAGCCCACACATGATGGATATGCGTTATGGCCCATAATCAGCAGTGGAGGCGGAACAGGAGACTACAGTATCCGCCACAGCAGCCAGAAGAAGACTTGGCGAGACAGAAGGTGCGACAGCGGCCATGCTGGATCCGCCGACCACAACAACTGGACGCCGTCACCATCTACGCTGATGCTGTGATAGGTGGTGACGTCGGCAGCCTTGGCACCGTGCTCATGAAGATGACGGGCATGTTCCAGTAGATGTCTGCTCTAAAGAAGACTGCTGCTCAAACAGCCAGAACAGCCAGACTGCCAGATGGCCAACAATGCGAGGCTTAACTTGCCATTCTGAGTGCCCATGTGCGCTATAAGTGCTAGAGTTTGGTCTGCCGGCCGCCACCATGCTGCTGTGCCAACATCCGAAGACCAAGAAAAACCGCAAATGGCAAAACCAAAACCAGAGACAATCACATGCATGTGTGGAGAAGGACCAACCTGTTTTGGCGCTACAGCACACATAGAACTGAAGGGGACCTTGCGAGACAACAATTGCCAAGAATGAGATCACTGCTGTGGAACAGTTTCTTCTTTTCTGATTTTTTTACTTATTTGGAGTTTTGTAGCTGCTTCTTCTTTCATAATTCATATTAGAGAGACGGTGAGTGGTTCCTGTCTAACGGCGTGTTGGGAATAAACAGCGAGCTTCAGGGAACACTTCTTCTAGAGTTTCGTTGACTGTCTGGTGTTGAACTGAAGTGCACTGTCGTACTGTAAATGTTTGCACCTAAACAATCATTCAGATCCTCGTCCGTGGCCCAAGCTTGTTGAGAGTATTATTATTATGGAGATTCCTATCGCCCTCGTGGTCGTGACATTTAATCCAGAATTCCTGTTCCTCTGTTACACAGAATGGACCATTGTTGCTCCCGGTGGAAATCAGTGGGTGAGACAGGACTGGCGATGCTGATCAGTCCCCAGTCTGGGAAACCCACGTTGCCGAATCAGAAGCCAATCAAAGCTGCCTAATTGGAAGGAAGGAGGATGAAAGCACACTCTCAGAAAGTACTTCAGGAACATCACAAACGTGGTTCGATTTTGCGACGCGCAAGGAAAGTATCCGCACGTTAACGGCTTTCGTGCAACATGCTAGGCGAAGACACAGTGCTGTTCTTCATAATCAGAGCTTGAAGATAACGCACTATATGACATAAAAGAGGGTCAGACATGCGAGACTTTCATTCTTCTCTTATTTCCTTGTAGTGGACTGTAGCCCACCGTTCTCTGCCTGCCGTCTTAGAAAATACAGGCCAGCTCAATACCTTGAAACTTGTATAGTATTAACTTCGTGCAATGATTATACTGTCCTGAAACTTCGCTGTTGTACTAATCCGTTTCTCTTTCCCTTTGATTCCATTATACAAGATGCATCTTAAAAGTTCGATCAATGTGCTCAGAAAATAAAGGAAACGAGAGTTACAAAGAAAATATCTATACTGACCTTCAATGTAATCACCATTAGCTGTAACACGCTTCTGACATCAGCTGAGAAAGCTGTTGGAAACTGTCAACAAATGCTTTTTGTGGGATCGCGCGAAGCTCCGTGGTCATGCACTGTCGGACATTCGCATTGTTAGAGGAGATGAGACCTGGTGCTTCCAATGCAATTCGGAGACCAAGCGACAGTCAATGCGACGGTGTTCGTTGTATTTCCTGCCTCCCTCGGATAGAGATTCATGTTGGCTCAAACCCTTCCTGTCGGAAAACGAGATCAATATCGGCTTAATCTTGGATTTTGTCAGCCGACTCTTATAGGGAGTGGAGAAAGTCAACGAACACCATGTCATTGACTGTCGCTTGATCTCCGGATCGTACTGATAGCACCAGATCCCATCTCGTGTAGTGGCGCGGATATACGAGGTGCATTCAAGTTGTAAGGCCTCCGATTTTTTTTCTCCGGAATGGAAAGAGATAGAAACATGCGCATTGTTTTAAAATGAGGCCGCGTTCATTGTCAATACGTCCCAGAGATGGCAGCACCGTACGGCAAATGGAATTTTACCGCCAGCGGCGAGAATGAGAACTGTTTTAAATACTTAAAATGGTGACGTTTTCCTTACTTGAACAGCGTGCAGTCATTCGTTTTCTGAATTTGCGTGGTGTGAAACCAATTGAAATTCATCGACAGTTGAAGGAGACATGTGGTGATCGAGTTATGGATGTGTCGAAAGTGCGTTCGTGGGTGCGACAGTTTAATGAAGGCAGTACATCGTGTGACAACAAACCGAAACAACCTCGGGCACTCACAAGCCGGTCTGATGACACGATCGAGAAACTGGAGAGAATTGTTTTGGGGGATCGCCGAATGACTGTTGAACAGATCGCCTCCAGAGTTGGCATTTCTGTGGGTTCTGTGCACACAATCCTGCATGACGACCTGAAAATGCGAAAAGTGCCATCCAGGTGGGTGCCACGAATGCTGACGGACGACCACATGGCTGCCCGTGTGGCATGTTGCCAAGCAATGTTGATGCGCAACGACGAATGGGACTTTCTTTTCGTCGGTTGTGACAATGGATGAGACGTGGATGCCATTTTTCAATCCAGAAACAAAGCGCCAGTCAGCTCAATAGAAGCACACAGATTCTCCGCCACCAAAAAAATTTCGGGTATCCGCCAGTGCTGATGGTGTTGTGTCCATGTTCTGGGACAGCGAGGGCGTAATCCTTACCCATTGCGTTCCAAAGGGCACTACGGTAATAGGTTCATCCTACGAAAATGTTTTGAAGAACAAATTCCTTCCTGCACTGCAACAAAAACGTCCGGGAAAGCCGGCCGCGGTGGCCTAGCGGTTCTAGGCGCTCAGTCCGGAGCCGCGCGACTGCTACGGTCGCAGATTCGAATCCTGCCTTGGGCATGGATGTGTGTGATGTCCTTAGGTTAGTTAGGTTTAAGTAGTTCTAAGTTCTAGGGGAATGATGACCATAGATGTTAAGTCCCATAGTGCTCAGAGCCATTTGAACCTTTTTTTTTCGTCCGGGAAAGGCTGCGCGTGTGCTGTTTCACCAAGACAACGCACCCGCACATCGAGCTAACGTTACGCAACAGTTTCTTCGTGATAACAACTTTGAAGTGATTCCTCATGCTCCCTACTCACCTGACCTGGCTCCTAGTGACTTTTGGCTTTTTCCAACAATGAAAGACACTCTCCGTGGCCGCACATTCACCAGCCGTGCTGCTATTGCCTCAGCGATTTTCCAGTGGTCAAAACAGACTCCTAAAGAAGCCTTCCCCGCTGCCATGGAATCATGGCGTCAGCGTTGTGAAAAATTTGTACGTCTGCAGGGCGATTACGTCGAGAAGTAACGCCAGCTTCATCGATTTCGGGTGAGTAGTTAATTAGAAAAAAAAATCGGAGGCCTTAGAACTTGAATGCACCTCGTACAACAAAGCGTGACCCTGATGCTTCGAGTGATTCGACAAGAAGCGTTTGCGCTGACGGTTTCCAACAGATTTACAGCCGATGTCGGAAGTGTGTTCTTAAAGGCGATTACTTTGAAGGCGGTGAAGGCACAATGGTTGGAATTTAATAGTGGCAACTATTTGTTTATAACTTATACAAAATAGGTATAAGTCAGGAGGGCTTTCGATATCTAATCGAAAGCGCAGTGTAACCTATCTGCCGGTCGCAGCATGCGCGCGTCTGTTGCGTTGACGAGCGTCTCCCGGGATCGGCTCGGGATCCGTTGCTGCTCACCGCTGGCAGGAGGAACTCCATCGAGCAGCGCCGACTAGCTATTACGCTGGTCCTGATGGCTGAGCGGGTCTGGACTGTCAAATTCACTTGGCTGGGAAACAGGGTGCTCGAATTGTAATACGGCCTTGGTTACACCCTTACACCCTACAGACACACAGCCAGAGTGGAGGGCGGAAGCATGCGATCTTGTTTGGTGAGCATTTTGCTCTGTGATGCAGGGCGCTTGTACTCTGTGCCCCAGTTCGCCCACTTGTTAATACATGTTTACCGGTAGTTTCGTTCTTGAATTTGACTTTATCTTATGCTTATGTGCGCTTGTGAGCTTTGCGCCTTGTGCGCCGTGAATAATTCACGAAGACTATGACTTGTGTCAGTTAACACGTGTTTGGCGTGCAGACGAGTTCATTTTCTTGTCTTAACTGAGTCCATTGTGTTGTTCTGGTTTTAACTGTTTACTGTTTACTGTTTGGTCCTTCAGCCGACAAAGAGATTGAATTTCTTGTTAATAAGGCCTTCAGCCATGAGTGTAACTTGTCTTAAGGAATTTTAATTACACAAAATATCTTAACATTGAATTAGAGTGTTCGCACGTTCCAACTATGCAGGAAGTCTCTGTTTGAAACGCACCTCCGTTACATTTCGAACGCCAGGGATAGCGCCGCCATCTATCGGAAATTTATGAAACTATAGGGGCCGAAGATGGAATATTCCACGATGTCCCACAACGAATTCCACATTTTTTCAATCGAAACTAGTAGAGGAAACAAGTTTGTTGCAGTACGTGCTGAGCGCCCCTCGTATTAATGATCTGGAAGATAATATTAATAGTAATCTCAGACGTTTAGCAAATGATTAAGTTATCTGTAATGAAGTACTACCTAACGAAAGCCGCTGAAATATCCAGGTAGATGTTGAAAATATTTCAAAGTGGTGGAAAGATTGACAACTTGCTTTCAATGTACGGAAATGTGAAACTCTGCACTTCACGAAATGCAGAAGAAGTGTGGGATAATTCCTGTCTGGCGCGTCCACGTCGCGGGGGTGGGCATCCTACACTTCAGTAGGCCGGAGTGATAGGACGGCTGAGTTCAGGCAGGGACCCAGCCCCGTGGGGTATAACACGGAACCCAAGACCAGGGTTACGGGTGAAGACGTTGATGGCAGCAACGGCGGAGAAGAAAGGCTTCGGAACGGCGTAGCTGGCAAATGAGGCAACCCTCCTTTCTAGGGACTGGCCGGCCAGAGTGGCCGAGCGGTTAAAGGCGCTACAGTCTGGAACCGCACGACCGCTACGGCAGCAGGTTCGAATCCTGCCTCGGGCATGGATGTGTGTGATGTCCTTAGGTTCGTTAGGTTTAAGTAGTTCTAAGTTCTAGGGGACTTATGACCACAGTAGTTGAGTCCCATAGTGCTCAGAGCAGTCTGCCGCCGGCAGTGCTGCGAGGCGGTCACGCGCCAGAGCGCTGCGGGCGAGGCGCGCACGGTGTGTTTGTGTTTACTTCGGCCGCTGTAAGTGCCGTTTTCCCTTCTAGACCACCATGGCGCACAACTATCGGAAGAAGACATTACGTTTCAACTTTTGTTCCGACTTCGCCCGACCCAAGGCCCTGGAGGTAGAACGATTTATTCGCGATGAAGTTAAAATACCACCAACGGATCTAATTGGTATCCACTTGACCATAGTTAGCAGTACCGTCTACGTCAAAATGATCAACGATGCGGCGTGCGAAAAGGTGCTTCAAGAGGCAAAACGTGGACTGCGCTTCTGTCATTCCGACGGCAACGTCGGACCCGTTACCGTCGATCACGCAGGTCTTGGCACACGGACGATAAGGATCTTCGAACTGCAGTTCGAACTACCTGCAGACGTCGTCATCGAGGCGCTCCGTCCCTATGGCAACGTTCTGGAACATGTTGCCGAACGATGGGTACAATTTCAAACCTATCCCGTTTTAAACGGTGTTCGACAGGACCGCATCGAGTTGCAGAAACACGTGCCTTCCTATCTACGTATCGGAGGCTGCCGTGCCATTATAATGTACGACGGCCAACCTCGGACCTGTTCCGGTTGCGGGAAAGGAGGTCACCTACGGTATGAATGCATTCAACGACGTGTCGCGCAGCTCCCGTTCTCGGAAGCGTCCGTCACACCCACGATGACCGCCCTACCGGTCACTTACGCAGCGGCTCTCGCCACGTCTACAGTTTCGTCCAGTCCGTCGCCCGGTCCTTCCGATCGGCACGTCCCACCGTCCCAGTCACCTATGGACGGTACGGACGTCCCACCTGACAACCTTGCCGCCGAACAGGCTCCCGCACCGGACGCTGAGGAGAACAGTACTTCTTCACAACACCTGTTTGACAATTTCATTGTACCCACCGACGCCTTCGAACCAGGTCGACGCTCCTCCTTGCCGCCGTCCGACACTGAGGAACACGTGCGCAAATAACGCTCGCCACGTAGGCGCAAACGCCGTCGCCGTTCACCCACGGGCTCTCAAAGCGTCGCCGCCCGCGACGACGACGACGACACCCAACCAGCCGACATTTCCACACAGAGGTCGGCGGACAACCTTCACGATGAACAAGACGTTTCGCAGGACGGGACCACTATAGAGGTCGCCACGCACAATGTAACGATCGGTGCGCCGGTTGAGACGCCTGTCTCCCCGCCGACAACTCCAGATCTCTCTCACCACGACGCAATTCCCATGGACATTGGACAGACCCACGGCACAGGAGTATGGGCCGACGACATTGACGAAGATACGCCCCCTCCTCCGGATGAGTTGCCTCCGCCGGACAAGGCTGCCTGTTAACATCAAAAGCGAGGCGCTGCAGCTGATGGGACGGGACTTCCTGTCGGTGCCCTCCTCTTACTTCCCTTGGTGATGGTAGATGCGCGTCCACCACCACTGAAACAAAAAAATGGTTCAAATGGCTCTGAGCACTATGGGACTCAACTGCTGAGGTCACCAGTCCCCTAGAACTTAGAACTAGTTAAACCTAACTAACCTAAGAACATCACAAACATCCATGCCCGAGGCAGGATTCGAACCTGTGACCGTAGCGGTCTTGCGGTTCCAGGCTGCAGCGCCTTTAACCGCACGGCCACTTCGGCCGGCCCACTGGAACAAACGTACCGGTTTGCCACACTGAACATCAACATGATCGGCACTGCACCCAAGCTGCAACTCCTATGTGACATGCTTCGGGCCTCTGACGTTGACGTCGCCCTTCTTCAGGAAGTACGCGTTGCCACACTACCACCAGTCTACGGCTACGACTCATACATGTCCACATGTGATCAATCAGGGCGTGGAGTGGCTTTCTACATACGCGAAGGAATCCCACTCAAGGACACGATAATCCTTCCCTGTGGAAGAGGCATGGCTGTTACCATCTTCGACACGCGCGTCATCAATATCTACGCTCCGTCTGGCTCCACGAACCGTCGGCAGCGGTCCACTTTCTTCGGACATGACGTGGCGCCCCTGTTTTCTGGACGCTATGATCGCCTTATCATGGGAGGCGATTTCAACTGTGTCCTCCACCCGCAGGACCAAATGCCTGGTTATTCGCCATGCCCGGCGCTGCTCACCTTAATCGAAGATTTTCATCTAGTGGACGTTTGGGAGAAAATTCATGGCAATACCCCCGGTTTTACCCATCATACAGCACATTCTGCGAGCAGACTGGACCGGTTTTATGTCTCTGCCCACCTTGGCAATGAAGTCGCCCAAGCTGAACGATGGCCCCTTGCATTTTCGGACCACTGCGCCGTCATTTGCTCCCTGGCTCTGCCACCTCAGTCAGTGTGGCGCAGCAGAGGTTACTGGAAGCTTAATACCTCCCTCCTTAATGATCCACACTGCCGACAATGTATTGCCACTACATAGGCGTCTTGCGAAAGACGCCTTCCGCAGTACACATCCACGTTCCATTGGTGGCTCAAATGTGCCAAACCTGCAATCAGAAAGGCCTTCATACAATGTGGCAAGGAAGCAGCAGCATGGCATCGAGACACCACAAATTTTCACTACGCCGTCCTCCGTGAGCTCGATGTACTCCCTCCATCACCTGACACCCATAGAGAACGACAACGTACTAAAGCTCGTCTCTTCTCTCTTCAACGTGCACAACTGCAGGGTTTCGTGGTGCGTTCCCGACGACAAGACCTCCTCCACGACGAAACCCCATCCACAATCCATGCCGCTTCCGACCATAGTCGTCGACGTCGACTTTTCGTCCCCAACATCACGACCGCCGATGGTGTTCATCACACAACACAGGCGGCAGTGGTGTCTGCCTTTGCTGCACATTATCGCCAATTTTATGATGATGAACTGCTGGCGACGCCCATTTCTGATGATCTCCGTCCTTCCCCTGATCGGACCCTCACCGTAGCGGAGTCAACGTCCATGATGTCTGCAATCACCGCAGAAGAGGTGGTCGATGCGATCAACAAAGAGGCCAAGAACAAATCACCCGGACCAGATGGTCTCCCGGTGGAGTTTTACCCGGCGTTCACCACGTTAATGCTTCCTCGCTGGACGGAAATGATTCAGGAACTCTTTACTCCGTCCTTCCCAATTCCACCTGAATTCGTCACTGGCATTCTTCTACCTGTGCCTAAACCGAAGGGAGGGTCTCATGTCTCTGCATATCGCCCCCTTACACTACTGAAGGCAGACTATAAAATCTACGCACGCCTCTTAGCAGCGCGCATACGCACCGTCTTACCTACGGTCCTTTCACCTGAGCAGACTGCGCGTGGTTGTGGGGCCACCTTACAAACAGCCCTAGGAGAATGCCGTGACCTCATCGCACTGGCGTCGGTTTGTCGCCTTCGTGCAGCACTGTTATCCGTCGATTTCACGAGTGCCTTTGATCGCGTTCGACACCCATTCCTCCTCATGGTGGCGACACGTATGGGGTTCCCATTACTTTTTGTCGATGCCATTCGCCGGTTACTACTTCCCGCGGTCTCGATGGTACAAGTCAATGGGAGGCTTGTAGGACCGATTCCTATACGCCGCTCTGTGCGTCAAGGATGCCCTATGTCTACCTTACTATATGCCATTGCACTTGAGCCCCTCATCACTGGACTTACCTCTAGACTGCAGGGCCTCACTTTGCGTGACTACACCTTTCACTGTAGGGCTTATGCGGACGATCTCCTCTTTCTCACCTGCTCCTCCACGGAACTCAATGACGCCATCCAATGGATCCACCAGTATGGACGTCTTTCTGGTAGCATTCTTAATGTCCGTAAATCGACTATGATGCACATTGGGCGCGGCCTCCCGGCTATGGTGCCGACCCCACTCCCAGTCAGTGCCACCCTTCGTTACTTGGGTATCGAATTTACGAGCTCCACACACCGCACAGTGGCCCTGGCTTACCGGCGGCTTTTGCAGTCGATTCGGCACCATGTCCGCGGTCAAGTGCACCGTAACTTAAACCAACTCCAACGTGTGTCCTATGTCAACATGTATGTCGCCCCTAAACTGGTACACGTCGCCCAGATGCTCCCAATGCCGTTACTCCTTGGCCGCCGCATCCAATCAGCCTTTGGATATTTCGTGTCAGCAGGGGCACTTTTCAAAGTCCGTTACAACACTCTAACACTGCCTCCTGCAAAAGGTGGCCTCGGACTCGTCAACGTGCGGGCACGATCTTCTGCACTCTTTGTCCACACTCTGTTGCGACACTGGCAGGGGCCGGTCCCGTCCTTAACACGCAGTCTCTTAGATATCCTCCGACCAGCTTCTCTCGATCCACCGATCAATGTGGCACCTATTTCTCCATTATTGTACCACGTCGCCAATTGTTTCATAGAACTCAGCTACGTTCGGGCCGATCTTCCAGTCACCCGTCCTCCCCGTACAAAAGATTATTATCGTTTGTTTATGCTGTCCAACCCTTGCGACCTCATGGTGCTACAGCATCCTGACATTCACTGGCGCACGGTTTGGGGGTGTGAGCATGCACCCTTTTTACCGTCGTCTGTGTCTGCACTCTGGTATATTTTAGTCTATGGAAAATTCCCGACTAATAGTCGACTTTATCGCATAGGACTGGCCACCTCCCCACTCTGCCCTGACTGTCAGCTCGAAGACACCGACGAGCACCGTCTTACGTGCCCCCTGAAACAAAACGTATGGCTCCTCATCCAACGCATCGTGGGCTTTTACCTCCGTGCCCCGCCAACGACGGTAACCCCGGATTTCCTGTTGTTGTCCCAGACATTTCACTACCCTCTTGCTAAGCACCATGCCCTCATCTGGTTTCGAGGACAGGCTTTAGAATACCTCTTTCAGAGTGGTCCGCATACAGTCCTTGACTTCTGGTACAAAGTTGTGACCGCGCATAGCACCCTCACCCGAAAACCATCTTACCGACAAACTTTTGCCGGTTATCTCCGCAGCGTCTTCCTTGACCCCCCTCAAAGTTGGGGTGTACCATGCCTCCCTGTCATATGATGCAACACACTTATCCACGTTCTCATGCATCGACCAAAAAAATAAAAAATAAAAAAAATAAAGGAAGAAGACAGAATATGTTCTATTTTGTTGTATTTCATGTTTTTATTTTTAATATTTTTTTTGTTTAACTAACAATCATTTGTATATGTTTAAATGGTACCTTGAAGAACTCTTGCATAGTGAATATATATGTACTTTTAGTTTGTTCAATACATATTATTAAAAAAAAAAAACAAAGCAAACAGGATGTGTTGTATTTTGTTGTATTTAATGTTATTCTAATAATTTGTTTACCTAACTCTCATTTGTATATGTTTAACTGGTACCTTGAAGAACTGTTGCTTTGTATATATATATATATATATATATATATATATATATTCTCCGTTTGTTCAATAAAAAAAAACAGCCATTTGAACCATTTTTTTTTCTAGGGACTAAATGAGAAGGGAACCACTGCCTTGTGGTGGAGGAGAAACTCCAAAGGCTAAGGGAGACAACCCCAACAGAAAATCCTTTCTTGCGTTAGGCCTAGCAAGCCAGTAGGAAAGTCTTCATATATTGCTTTCGAAAGAAAGACGAGCCTCGGAACGAACCACTCAGGATTTGACTCCGATGCTTCTTCAAGTACTGGTGCGAATCATGGGAGACCTGATGATATTCATCAGTACAAGAAGATGAAAGAGAGACAAAGGGATCAACGGAAATATTACTTTGAATGGAGAACCCCTCAAAGTGGTAGACAGTTTTACTTATTTAGGGAGTGAAATATCTAGTGATGGGAGAACAACCAACGAAATTAATAGGAGGTTACAGAAGGGATGCAATTTCTACCAAACAATAAAATACCTGATTTGGAATAAGGAAGTTTCAGAAAAAGTAAAACTCCTTACGTATAAGAGTTATTACTTCCCTATTGTCACCTATGGAGGAGAAACATGGACAATGACAGAAAGGGACTTTAGCAGACTGCAAGCTGGGGAAATGAAATTTCTCAGAGCAGTTAAGGGAAAAACAAGAATGGACAGAGTAAGGAACGTAGATATCAGAAAGGACCTTAAACAAGAAAGTACGAGAGAAGAAATTGAAAAAAAGAGATTAAGATGGTATGGGCATGTTAGGAGGATGTGTCGGCAGAGAACCCCCCAAAATTATGGAAGAACTAAAGATGGATGGAAAAAGACCTAGAGGGCGCTCAAGAACACGGTGGAAAACGGGAGTGACAATATCTGTGGAAAGGAGAGGTGTGACCTGGCAGCAATTGGAAGAAAAAAAGTGTTGGGAGGACCGAGCCAAATGCAGAGGACTCGTCAGACCCGGCAGTAGCTGGAGCGGGATCCGGATATAGATATAGAAAGATGAAATGGAATGATAGCATAGACTCATTTGTAGCTAAGGCTGGTGGCAGACTTCTCATCGTTGCCAGTATACGGGGGAAATTCACTCTACGAACGAGATTTCTGACAGAGTGTCACTGGAATTCTGAAACAACCGAACCGGCATGTGCTTGAAGACAGAAGCGAATTGCTCGTGAGAACCTACTTAGTAAACTTCGAGGAACAGTACCTGGAGCTTTTCTTCGCCCCCCCCCTCCCCCTTCACCCTCCCCCCTGCCTCTCACGTATCTCTTCTTTACCGGATGCATTCTCCTTGAAGCAGTCATTCTTCCCGCACTCCATACGCGATTTGAACGGGAAGTAACCCTAATGTTTTTTAAACTGGTTAGTATCCTCCGGCATGCACTTCTCAGTGGTTTGTAGAGCACGTATATGAACAGCAGCCAAGGACCGGCCGTGTTGCTGACGCAGCAGCGTGCAGGTGCTGTCCTGGACGGCACTCCTGCGAGCCGTTGCGGACGCCGTCGCTGCCGCGGAATGCCCCCACTGGACTGGTGCCTTGCTAGTGGTGGTGGTGGTGGTGGTGCGCTGTGCTGGCCGTATCGATCCCGCCGCTGCCGTCTGCCGCGAGCCGCCTTTGTTCATTCGACCACACGCGCCAAGCTTCCATATCGCCGCCCTACAAAAAAAGCGACACCTTATTTACACCGAACGCGTCTGTCTGATGAAATGTCGCGCCATAAACGTCATCGACTGTAAGGAATGAGGCTTCCACCGCCACTCGTGCGCTATTTTTTGTTTCTCGTCTCCTTGTTTGGACGTACTTATCAACCGCGCGCATGGTACAGAATGTAATACTTCTGTTAACCTCTCAATCTCTCTCTTGCTTGCCCTGCATCGATGCGGCGAGCTGTGTGATGGAGCTGTTTAACACCTATTTTCGACCTATTTTGTATCTCTATCGATATTTTTATGTCAGTTTGTCGTGCTGCTTATGTAGGGTGTTGTATCTGTCATGCAAATTCTTTGTCTGTGTATACATATTTCAGTTATATGAACTTTTTGAACGATGTTGTTTAAACTGTGCCTGTGGATTTAAATAACCACTGGAATGATTGTTGTATAATGTACTGTAAACGACTTGGTCCATAGTTAGGGAACGTTGGTTTGAATGTAAAAGACGTGGGGAAGCTCTGCAGCTACTGAATTAGCCTTGCGGAGGGGAAAAGGTGTGGTTGGCGCAAGTGCCAACTCGTCCTTTGTGACGGGTAAGGAGTCTGGGTTGAGCAGTGCTGTGTTGAACATCTCGCTAGCAGTAGTGGATTATTGTGGCTCATATTCTTGGAGTTTTAAGGACGGAGGAGCTAAAGAGCAGTATTTATGGGCCTCCGATGCTGTATTTGGTGTTACTATTATCATGGCATGGTTTTAGGCCTAAAAAATTATAATTCCTACGCCAAGAAGATCTGTAACGGGGCATGACTGCATCGCTACCATGTTAAGAGCCACTGCAAATTACGCCACCAGTACCATCAGCCTTTCACTAAATTGTTTATATTTGGCACACACTAATTGGACCAGGTATTTGTGAAATTTGGTTGATTTTAATAATAATCGTGGTATTGCTAAAAATTCTATCTTACACCCGTCATTATCCGAAATCACAAACTGGTTAGGAATCCTATCCTAGTGAAATTAATTCCGAGTGTCCAAATTTGGCAGCTGTAAAAATAGTTGTGACTGATTTCTAATGTGTGGAGTCATAGTGTCTAAAGTTCAGTTTTATAGTTTGAGAAATTTAAATTAATCTGCAGTCATTTTCTTAAATAATTTTCCTTACTTGAAAAGTGCCTGAAAATAGTAAAGTTGATCTGAAGTGAAAAAGATTATTAATCGTAGCATTTATGAACTTAGGTCAGAATTGCGATGTTTTATCAGAGTTTGTTTCGTGAGAAAGTGTTTGAACTTGAATTTAATGTTGTGTTGACATTTGCACAGCCAACTGTATTTTTAGTTGGTCAAAAGACTGCTTACTAAAGCACATTTTTATTTAAAAAGTTATAGTTTGTTGTGCTTTACTTAATTGATAATTATTGGTGGAAATACTTACCATTTCTCACACAAGAAAGTTCAAGGGACGTCATGTACTATGCTAGTTAGTTAATGAAGCAAAGCAAAGGCTCCTTCAGAGCCAGTGTAGTTAGATTTGCATTCTGTTTAATTGCTTCAAACTGAGCTTAAGAAAGAAATACACTCCTGGAAATGGAAAAAAAGAACACATTGACACCGGTGTGTCAGACCCACCATACTTGCTCCGGACACTGCGAGAGGGCTGTACAAGCAATGATCACACGCACGGCACAGCGGACACACCAGGAACCGCGGTGTTGGCCGTCGAATGGCGCTAGCTGCGCAGCATTTGTGCACCGCCGCCGTCAGTGTCAGCCAGTTTGCCGTGGCATACGGAGCTCCATCGCAGTCTTTAACACTGGTAGCATGCCGCGACAGCGTGGACGTGAACCGTATGTGCAGTTGACGGACTTTGAGCGAGGGCGTATAGTGGGCATGCGGGAGGCCGGGTGGACGTACCGCCGAATTGCTCAACACGTGGGGCGTGAGGTCTCCACAGTACATCGATGTTGTCGCCAGTGGTCGGCGGAAGGTGCACGTGCCCGTCGACCTGGGACCGGACCGCAGCGACGCACGGATGCACGCCAAGACCGTAGGATCCTACGCAGTGCTGTAGGGGACCGCACCGCCACTTCCCAGCAAATTAGGGACACTGTTGCTCCTGGGGTATCGGCGAGGACCATTCGCAACCGTCTCCATGAAGCTGGGCACACCGTTAGGCCATCTTCCGCTCACGCCCCAAAATCGTGCAGCCCGCCTCCAGTGGTGTCGCGACAGGCGTGAATGGAGGGACGAATGGAGACGTGTCGTCTTCAGCGATGAGAGTCGCTTCTGCCTTGGTGCCAATGATGGTCGTATGCGTGTTTGGCGCCGTGCAGGTGAGCGCCACAATCAGGACTGCATACGACCGAGGCACACAGGGCCAACACCCGGCATCATGGTGTGGGGAGCGATCTCCTACACTGGCCGTACACCACTGGTGATCGTCGAGGGACACTGAATAGTGCACGGTACATCCAAACCATCATCGAACCCATCGTTCTACCATTCCTAGACCGGCAAGGGAACTCGCTGTTCCAACAGGACAATGCACGTCCGCATGTATCCCGTGCCACCCAACATGCTCTAGAAGGTGTAAGTCAACTCCTCTGGCCAGCAATATCTCCGGATCTGTCCCCCATTGAGCATGTTTGGGACTGGATGAAGCGTCGTCTCACGCGGTCTGCACGTCCAGCACGAACGCTGGTCCAACTGAGGCGCCAGGTGGAAATGGCATGGCAAGCCGTTCCACAGGACTACATCCAGCATCTCTACGATCGTCTCCATGGGAGAATAGCAGCCTGCATTGCTGCGAAAGGTGGATATACACTGTACTAGTGCCGACATTGTGCATGCTCTGTTGCCTGTGTCTCTGTGCCTGTGGTTCTGTCAGTGTGATCATGTGATGTATCTGACCCCAGGAATGTGTCAATGAAGTTTCCCCTTCCTGGGACAATGAATTCACGGTGTTCTTATTTCAATTTCCAGGAGTGTATTTACTGTGTTAGCTATTCTAATGCAAACTGATTGATGCACAGGCATAGAGGCCCTGTATTAAGCAGGGATATTATACAGTATGATCATTAACAGACCCCCTGATTTAAATCAGAGTCATTTCATGCTCTTCACTGTTTAGTATTGCTACTAGTTTCAAGCGTGTTGGTGATTGTTTCTATAAACTACTGCATCTAGCACATTTAAGGTACGCTTGTTGAGAGGCATACATCACTGTTTGCTATCTCACTGGCCATTTGTTTGTCTCTCTTCCAAGTCAGTAGTACATTTATCTGTGTTGTAGTGTCAAAACATACAAAGAAAGAGTTTAGTGTGTGTGCCTTCTGCTTTGTTATATTGCTTGACACGAGAATGCCTAATTAGTCTGGCGACCGATATTAATATGTAACATTACAATTTGCTTTTGTGCTGGAAAATCGTCTTTTCTTGACCCACCTGTAAAGTGTTGGTTATACTCTGAGGGAGTGTTTCGGAAACGAATCCCAGATTGATTGTTCTGTTCCCGTTATGATGATATTTCACGCTCACAACTTTATCAAAAATTCCTCGCAGAGGTTTAACGTTAGCATCGATTGCCGTTTCAGGTGGTCGGTGTTACTGTTACACTGTGAAGTATTCAAGCGGGACGCTACATCGTTATCACCATGCCGCCACGCTCAAGCGCGAATCAGCGTTCTCTTACGTATATTTTTTCCTTGTATTATGTACTAACGTACCGCACAAATGCAGTCAGGCTTCAGCGCTTTACGGTGGAGTACGGCTTCTGGTTTTATGTATGTGACGTAAAGGAATATGACTAGCACCATATGCAATACGTGACATAGCAAATGTGGTTGCTAATGCTCAAGACCGAAATTTGTTAACAGCACGATTTTAATAAAGCGCAATACACCCTAAAACGGACAATTTATTCTTTTATTAAACACTAGAGTCTGTGGATCCCCACGGAAGCAAAACCTTCAGAATCCATTACGTTAGAAGCAAGCGTAACGTTGGGTGTGCCCCAAAGAAGCCTAATAGGCGCTCTAATTTTTTTCGCATGGTTTAGAATACAAAATATTTATCACACAGGTAGCAGCACTATAAGACTAGGAGTATTCGCTGACGGCTCTCTAGTGTACAGGAAAGTATCGCAGGGAATTGCAGAGAAACATCGACAAAATTTCCAACTCGGGATAGTGAATGGTGGCTCTCTATGAACGTGGGGAATCTATAACAAAGAGATAGAGCCGTACAATCAACACGCCTGATCGTGTAAATATTTAAGGATCGATGTGAAACGTTTAGAAATCGGTATTAGGGGACTCGGATGGAAGACAGATTTATTAGAAGAGTTCTGGGAAAATGCAATGTATTTATAAAGGAAATTGCATACAAGACGCAAGTGAGATCAGTTTTATTGGTCCAGCATTTGGATCGCTGTCATGTTCGCATGACAAAGCACATCGAACGAATTTAGTAACGCGCTGCTAGAATCGTAACAGGTGGCTATAGTGTAACAGAAATGATCGGTGATCGGAGAACTTAAGTGGAAATCCTTGGAAGAAAGACGACATAGGTTTCGCGAAACCCTGCTGGGTAAATTACAGAGAACCCTCATTCTACGAAGACTGTACGAACATTATGCTGCCGCCATTGGATATCCTGCGTTGGAAACATGAGAATAACGTAAACAGGAACAGGGCACGTACAGCGACTTATCGACGTTCTTTCCTTGCTTAGTATGCAAACTGAATAGGAATGGAAATCAATAACATTGGTGCGAAGTACTCTCCGCTATGCGTTGTACGTTGGCTTGAGAAGTGTGCATGGTTTCTTAGGAGGGATGCTCAACGTTCAGAGACACGAAAGGAACGATTATTCGTAGCAAAAAATGTCTAGTATGCTTTACAATGCATACCTTAAGAGCTAGGAGCACTTCTCCGTCTTCGTAACCTGAAACACCCCCGTTATGACTTTCATTGGGTTTTGTGTGATTTACCGTAGCCGAAAAACAGTTAATTGTTATGAATGTATGACCGTGTGCTTAATGGATGAAAGGTCATCGGTCTTTCTACTGTGGTTTCGGGGGTATTTCAAGAGATTGCGGCTGTTCTGATACGGAATAGTTGATGATTGAAAGTTTTTCTATTGTTAATGACCGCAAAGGTTGCGATATACAAACCGATATTTATTTTCTATTAACACACAAATTCTGAGGCAGTTGCTACCTTCGCCTTACACGTTTAATTACGGTTATATCTTCGTCACACCCAATGATGATGGTTAACATTCACAACAATCCTCACTGCAATTCAAGGTTGTTGCTGGCCGACGCGGTTGACGCGAAACACATAATTCGGCACTTGCCACTTTTGGTTTTATATCACTCGCGAATCGATATTTATGGGGGTGAACCCCACGACGATAAGGGGACGCGCTCATTTGTCACATTCCGGTGAATTTACAATTTGCTCCTCAGTCGGCACATCCGCCATTGACACCGTACTCATCTGGACCGCCATTCTTGCCCGTCTTCCCAGTACTGCTTTCACTCGACACTAATCTCACTGCCTTCTGCTGCGCTCGACAGTCGACTGCTGTCTGCTACCGACCTGGGTGTCGGATACTAGTATCTGTGTTCGTGGGATCACGGACCCCTAACAAACAGTGCAACAAATCTCTCCTACTGCAAACTTTTTACTTACCATATTTGAGAATGGACCGAAACAGGAAAAAAAGTCCGGTAAACATGAGCTTTCAAATGCATACTTTAGGAGCTATGAGCACTTGTTCATCTTCGTTACTGTGATACACCTGTCTTGTACTGAACAAGTGATCATAGGTCCCAGGCTATGCATTTCAGATCCTGCGTTTACTGGACTCTTTTCTTGTTTTGGCCGATACCCGTCCTACCAAAATATGGAAAGCAAAGAGTTTGCAGTGGATGACATTGAAACGTCCCCTTAGAAATATTTTTACAAGACTATGCTTAACCTGACACACAATATTATTTAGCGCAACGCAATCTGACTATCAAAGATCCTTGCAAAAGAATGGCCCTGAGTAACATTAAACTACACCTTTCAGAAATCACTTACCTCACAAAAATCTCCGTTACTCGAACTACTGCAATACGGCGAGCGCCACTACTGCCAGCTAAATAAAAGATTCAAACTACTGAAGGCACTAACTACTGATAGGGATAGTTAGGAAATGATAGATTTTAATAGAGAACAAACACTGTATTTACCTTAATATCATAAAAAGTCATAATATATATAATTTCAAAACTCCGCCATCTCTCTCCTCACATCCACCACTGCTGGCGGCTCACCTCTAACTGCGCAACGCTACGCGCTTTTCACATCCAGCTGCCGCTGCCTAATACTACAATGGCAGACAACAATGCAAACTAGCCACAGGCTGCACACAGCACAGCCAGTGATTTTCATACAGAGCGCTACGTAACATTGCCAATAAGAAAATATAAACAGCCTACTTACATAGCCCCCATGCTCCCCCAAAAAAATTTTACAAAATATTTTTGGGCAGTGGCCAATACAGATTTGAAAAATTTTTTATAATTACAGTAAGAAAGATATCAAATGCACACACTTATTAATACAATGTTGGTCAAAAGCTAAAATTTTCTCACAGTCCATAAAGACAGTCCTGATCATACATAACAGTGAAACTGCCGTTTCTTATGACTCTGCTGTGGGTTTGCTCTGTTGTGGCCCATTACCTGTCAGCATTTCAAGAGTCAGCACTGTCTTTCCGTTGGAACGACACCACTACTTCTTCAAGACTGCATGGAAATCCACTACTTCCGTGTGCATTGTCTTTTACTGCTCAGACTTTGAGAAAACAAACTGCAGGTTTCCTCTTATGATGAATGATCAGGACTGTCTTTATGGACTGTGAGAAAATATTAGCTTTTGACCAACATTGTATCAATAAGTGTGTGCATTGGATATCTTTGTTAGTGTAATTATGAAAAATTTTATCAAATCATTATTGGCCACTGGCCAAAAAAATTTGTAAAATTTTTGTGGGGGGCATGGGGGCTATGTAAGTAGGCTGTTTATGTTTTCTTTATGTAAGTAGGCTGTTTAGGTTCTTATATTGGTAACGCCGCCGCCACGTAGCGCTCTGTATGAAAATCACTGGCTGTGCTGTGTGCAGTCTGTGGCTAGTTTGCATTGTTGTCTGCCATTGTAGTATTAGACAGCGGCAGCTGGATGTGAACAGCGCGTAGCGTTGCGCAGTTACAGGTGAGCCGCCAGCAGTGGTGGATGTGAGGAGAGAGATGGCGGAGTTTTGAAATTACATATATTATGACTTTTTATGATATTAAGGTAAATACAGTGTTTGTTCTCTATTAAAATCTTTCATTTGCTAACTATCCCTATCAGTAGTTAGTGCCTTCAGTAGTTTGAATCTTTTATTTAGCTGGCAGTAGTGGCGCTCGCCGTATTGCAGTAGTTCGAGTAACGGAGATTTTTGTGAGGTAAGTGATTTCTGAAAGGTGTAGTTTAATGTTACTCAGGGCCATTCTTTTGCAAGGATCTTTGATAGTCAGATTGCGTTGCGCTAAATAATATTGTGTGTCAGGTTAAGCATAGTCTTGTAAAAATATTTCTAAGGGGACGTTTCAACATTTGTGTCACGGCATAGAAAATGAGGAAGTGCTCATTGCTCTTAAGGTATGCGTTTTAGAGCCCATGTGTACTAGAATTCTTTGCTTCGAATTATTTGTAAATTGAAGGTGGAGAGGGGAAAAAAGGAAAGGAAATAGGAGGGGTCAGTGCAGTCAGCTGCATCGGGACATTACGCGGAATCAGCAGCGACGAGTGAAAATGTGTACTGGACCGGGATTCGAACCCGGGATCTCCTGGTTTCTTTTTTATATATGTATCGTTGCGGACGTCTCATGACATCCGTTCAAGTTCGTCTGTTGATCCTTCCACTCAGTTTTTTTTATTACAGAGGCCAACCAGCTCTCTGACCGAACACGATGCTTACTAGGCAGGTGCGCTAACCACTGCACCATCCGCGACACAGCGTTATTACAATTGTGTATTTGTGCATGCGCAATGAAGAAGGTGGATTCATTGCCCAACTATGCCTGTCAAATTATATGAATGTGTGGTGTTTGTTCTTTCGGACATGTCTGGAAAAAACAGACATCACACATTTATATAACTTGCTTCGAATTGTCGTTCGTGTCAGATATGGACCATCCCCCCTGAGACAACCTGTGTACTGTGTAGAAGTAGACGTAAGCGTCACACAGGCCGCAGTGTGTGTTGATGTCAGGCGATGCGTCACTGCAGCCACGGTGCGTCAACACCACGGTCGTGTTTTCTGTCACCGTGAGTCAATGGGGAGAAGTGAGTCAGTAACAACAGTACGCCGTTCTGCTGTCTCGCAAACTGAGCCATTTCGTCAGAGGTACATGTGCACGTGCAGTGCAACCATTGACTTTTCACCTGTACTATACTACCTGCACTACATCAGGTCATTTCAGATATTATATAAGAATTTTTAACTGATTGTGTATGTGGCTGCGCAACAAGGTGATGATATAATCCAGCTACATTTTCTTAATTTGTTAGTAACCTACAGCTATGTGCCTTACGATAATATATTAGTATGTTAGGATGTAATAACTTAGAGTTACAAAATAAACTGAGGGTACGTTAACATAATGAAGTGGCTGGTGTACTGTTATACAGGGTGGTCAGAAACGGTGTAAGGGTGTCGCAGTATAGACTGAGCAGAGAAATAACTATTAAGAAAAACATCTGATACTTTACGCCGTTTCCGAGTGAATAAGCATTGATGTTAGCCAATCAGGCCGCAGCGCGCGCAAATTCAAGCTGCCCGCCAGAAACGGTGTCGCCAAAAGTGTTCTTCGTCTGGTTCCATAAAACCGAACAAGATAGTGATACAAATACTGAACATGGGACTGTAGTAAGGATCGAACCCGAGACAAAGGCTGAGCAGTCTCGTGCTCTGCCACTTGTATTTGCCCGCGGAGCGGCCTGATTAGCTAATTTCAATGCTAATTTACTCAAAGCGGGACAACATAGCGAATTTTTTTCTTAACAGTTATTTCTTAGTACAATACACACATTTCCTCGCAGCATTCCACTTCTGTGCCAGTTCGCTCTAAACCACTATCCCATGCAGCCATGGTCTCTACCCCTTATACTTTTGGGACAGAATCCTCGGAATTATCCTTCTTCAGACCTCCATGACCACGGCTTGTCGGTGCTTGAGACGGCCCAGAAAGACACATTTCGTTTAATGTCTTCGCACTCCTCTCTAGATGACAGCACTTCGTTCGTGGACATTGCTCAAATAACACATCTGTAGCGGTGAGAATGGTGATCTGTGCTCCTACAATGAAGAACAACGTATTCCTGAGTTCCAGTGCCACCACACGTACAGTGTTCTCATCTCCTTTGAAGTTAAAACTGTATAGATAGGGTAGGGCCCATACCCAGAGATAGATAAAGCGTAACGAGGAAACTGTCTTTAACTGTATTTCGGTCCTCAACATTTGGCGGAAGTGAAAGCATCCTATGGACAGTACACGTATTTGCTCGCATACGTTATTACTCTTTATCGACCCATCTCCGTGCTGTGTCTCTAACGACCAGTGCGTCTCCAGCTAGTGTCCACAGTTTCTCTACATCTCTACATCTACGTCGAAGTAGGCAGTATAGGCAGCGCTGCATGTGGTTACGACGCATCCTGAAAAATCATTCAGCACTTCTAAGCAGTGAATCACGCAGCGTTTTCAAATACACTTCGCTCCCTTCACACTGCGTCACAGACGCCGATCACATGATGCTGTAACGCCTGCACACTGTCGATGGGTTTGGCATACACCAGTGCCTTTAAATGTCGCCATAGGCAGAAATCCAATAGATTCAGGTCAGGTGACTGGGACGGCCTTGCTACCAGACCTCTTCGACCAATCCGTCTCCCATAAAACGTTACGGTGACGTACTACGGCACGATCCGCTGAAAATGAAGTGTGGCTTGCCGCGCATAAATCACAGCCGTCGCCTTTCGGCAAGGGTAACGTTCTGAAACGGCGCTGGCAATGCATCGTGCAGAAATCGGTGATACATAGCACCTGTTGATCTGTTTGGTACAGTGTTGGCCCTATGAGTCTGTTAGCGACAATTCATGTCCACGTAGTGATTCTGAAACCTTCTCGACGCCTCACCTCCATGTTCGTTCAAGGATTTGCGTCTATCTACAAGTGCGTATT